>NC_056737.1:342943043-343068043 GCF_019279795.1 Protopterus annectens
GGTGTTCCACTGAATTTTACTGTTGCACCTATTACTGATTGTTTGTAGCCTGCCTACATTGTATGCAGTGGTATCAGCCTCCTACACCTGTTTTAAGCACCTGGGCTGTAGGCCCACCCCTTAGGTCTCCCTAGCCTTTGTCCCTCAAAGTCTGGAATATATGGCTGCACAATGTCCTAGAGTTTCCCTGTCAGTCTTGTTGACATGGGCATCCTGGCACAGTGTAGCAACTACCTCATGCACACAGACAACCATCTACAAACACCACCAAGTAACACAATTTGTGAGAGATGCAATGACATTAGTAATGTATACTCCATGCTCTCTCCCTGTAAAGGCCACATACCTGGCACTGAACAGGTTGTCATCAAACTCAGCACACCTCACTCACCACCCACACCTACCAACTCACACCGACATATGCATAGGTCTCAACTTACATATCCACCAACAAAGGAGACTTCCGCGGTAAAGACATACATGAACCATACAGCTCTCCACAGCAGCACATACCACACATAACCACACACTTGTGTCCAAGAGCTATGAAGGCGTCACCATAAATAAAACATATTAGTCATACAAGAGTCTATTGTGAGACACACAGATGTGCTTCTCACCAGGCTATATATGGGGAAGGTCACATTTACTTGTCAGCCAGGTGCCAGAATCTGCCATATCACATATTCACTGCTGTCTCTGGACAACAGGTACTGTCATGAGTGTGTCACAGTCCATGTTGGTGCAGTTGACCTGACACTTACCTCCCTGGACTGTATGCAGTGCGACATGATTGAGTACGCTGATTATGTCTCCCAGGTAGGTATGTTCCTAGCCTTATGTACCATTTCACTGTCACCCAGAATGATGCCGCAATTCAATCTGGAAATTATTGACATTAACAACTGGCTTGTGATCCTGTGCCATTCCAGGGTGATCCAGTACCTGAGAGCCTGGGATGATATGATCAACAGACCAGGATGCTTTGCCAGAGATGGCCTCCATCTGTCTCAACTGGCCTTCATGCATCTGACAATGGTTTTGCCACCCCCATAGTGCCTTTATGAGGATATGTGGTGAAGTTAACACTACCAACATACAACTGTCAGCACATCACACATTGAAGGCCAGGCTGCCAAACACTAGGAGTCTAAACATGAATCTCCGCTCATTGCAAGTATTCATAACCCTAGGAAATGCTGACAACTGTGCAGTCACAGACACATGGTTCAAAACTGCTGAGAGCACCCCACCCTTACATGGTCACCCATCCTATCATACAGTCAAATCCCAAAGTGTGGGCGCTAAAGCCATGGGATGTGGAGCTTCACTATATATGAAAGGCATACACACCTCCAGGCTGTACAGGCAGTAAGATGCACAGGGGACACTGCATTGGCAGCTCACCATTGTCAAGACACCTATCCACATCATACCTAGCTATCAGCCCCCACATGTGACAAGGAAGCCCATTCTGCCTAAATGAACCTTATCAACTGTATAAGGATTCTGGTTCGTACCCTGATCCTGGTTTACTTGAACTACCCAACATGCATTGCAAGACGTATTCATGCTACTGCACAAATGGGCAGAGATCCAGCAACAATGGAAATGCTAACACCTTGGAGCAGCTAGGTGCTGCCCCCACACAAGGTGAAGGTCTGTTGGAGATGATATTAGACAAAATGGGTAACCACTGCAACATCTCGACAGTGTCATCCTCCATGGTCAAAGCAATGATAAAGCGGTCATGTTTGTAGTCACCATCTCCCACAATACCTATCTAGCTAGGGTCAGACATACATACAACTCCAAAGTTGAATACAGCCTCTAGAGGGGTGATATACAAAGCTTTGCAGCCCCCACCCCCTCTGTAGGAACTGGCACCAATATCCACAAATACACAAAAGCACTATGAATGCATTTGTATAGATGCATGGAGTCAGGTATACACGATAAGACTACATTAGCCTCTGCATGGATATGTACACCTGTCTGGTGGACATCTGCAATAAATAGTGTCTATAACAGGGATGACATACTGCTGTCTGAGACAAAGTAGGGGCAGGTGCCCATTTGACGCAATGTCACCTTAGCCCGAACTAGTATATAACATCACTACTGGAATTCTGCAACGCAACCCCCAGCCCACATTGGTGACATCCACTACAGACATTCATCTCCCCCTTCTTCACATATGACTGCAACAGCACAGGAAGCACTCAGATCTGCTCAGTAGTGGTGATCAAGGACACTAGATATACATGTGCTGTAGGTATAGCATACATGATGCCTGACAGATTCAGTGTAGCTTCACCCCCTGTCCCCCCATCACTACAGCTGGACATCCCCAGTACCTGCCCTTTTCCTCTTATATGTAGGGAACAGGTTACCACTGCCACCTCAAAATCATGGTATACAGCCACCATGGGAGCCTATCACTTCAGAGGATGCATCCTACATGACCACAAGCATGACCTTGCAGCAGCATAAGACACTGTATTCAACCAAAGCTTGAATACCACCTTTGTCCCAGCCAAGGGAGGACACCCACTGTCACCCCATTACACTGAGTGGGGCATCCACCAATTTGGCATATTATAGACCCATCAGCCTAAGTAGGCTAATCTGTAAGGCCATGGCACAGTTTATAGTGAACCTCATTAACAAGGACTTTGGTGACCTCCACACACACCATCATGCACAGTTAGGCTTTGTCAAAGTGGGAATCATATCTGTTACAATTGGTTGACCTCTTTGACCCAATCAGCAAAGGTATGGACAGTGGATGACTGTGCAAACTGCCTACCTAGACCCAGCCAAAGACTTTGACAGCATTCCCCACTTGGCCATAATAGATAGATGCTCCCATCTAGGCATCAGTCCATATGTCACCAGATGGGTAGCACACTGGTGTACTGACAGGACCTATGTAGTCCACATAAAGGAATACTCCCAAACAGTAGACCCATAATTAGTAGCATAACCTGGTGTTCTGTGTTTGGGCCTCTGTTATGTATGATGTACTCTTCTGAGGTGCAGGGCACAGCCATTGGGCTATGGCTCATCATGTTTGCAGATGCCTACATGCTGGGTGCTGTCACTGGATTCCCTAGTGATGTGGACATCTGTCAAGAGGGTCTCATGCAGACACATCACTGGTGGCAGAAACATGGCTTCAGGCTGCATTCCATGACATGAAGCGTCATCTCCTTTGGGGGGAGTGATTTTCCCCACGTATTATCACAGTACTAACAACATCCTAAGCACGCAATCAGTCAAGAGGGTTATGTGCACACAGGTTGATGGCAACATGACATTTGCCCACCATGTTGCTTCCATTGTAAGGAGAACCTTCTACATGGCCCACCTCATACATAATGATATGTTATCCAGGGACACGGAGGTAACAACATCTCTTTATTCCCCCCTAATAAGGACCATTATTGAGTATAATGCCCCTGTGGTCATTTACCTGACAAAGCACATGTAGCAGCTGTGGTGATCACGGAGGTTCCCCAGCAGGGAATACCAGGGCCTTGCGCATCTACTATACACAGATTAGCCCATCCCTCTACCCAGTTTCAGACAGACTCCTCAGAGATGACCTCTGTCTGGCATACAAAGCAATCACGGACTCTGCCTTGATAGGACTGCTGCACAACTGCAAGTCAGGCTCCACTCTATTAACCCCCCCCACAAACACACACACACACTCACACACACACACACACACACACACACACACACACACACACACACACACACACACACACACACACACACACACACCCTCAACCTGGTGTTACATCAACAGGACTTATTGGCGGGTCAGATGTGTGTCCCACACAGTCACCCAGCTGTGGAAAGGACACCCTGTCCACATCAGCCAAGATAGCTATTTACACCTTTTCAAGTGAGACCTGAATAACTGGATGGTTAACAGGACATACACACTTGGGATACTACTTGTGTCCCTGTTGGACTGAGGCATCAGGTGCTGACTTGCATACACATGGACTAAACTCTGAGCTAGGCTTATGAGGGCCTCAGGACCAATAGCTTAGTAATCCTGTATGATCCTAGGTATACCAGTTATAGCCCTGTCTGTTATGATGGACCTTGTTGTTATGTGTCCACTCCCATCACTGCCATCTACTGTGGTGTGTCCCTTATGGGCGACATACCAGTACCATGTCATACATCCACCATCGAACAAATAGGTGAGTGGTACCACTGGTGTATGAGGATAGTCCAGCAACATCTGTGCAACACAATTACAAACAGCATTGCAAACGTGTTGTAGGGTATCCTCCTTGTGGGTGTCCAACATCCACAATACACAGATGTTTGCAGAATATGTACATGTGCCTGATATATGTGGACCCTCTGCCAGACAAATGTGGATGTCTGGAAAACAGTTGGACAATATGTAATGGATGTTACCAGACTGTGGGAAATCTGGCTGTCACACACCAGACACCTCAGAAAACAGTTATGGCATGTTAATATCTGGTAGTGTATCCCCTCATGCTGCATGCTCAACATGTACACTCAGTTGCTGAGGAGGAGCCTGTGTCCTCCACTACTACTGGCTATAACTTGCTGTCCTGCTATAGAGGCTCAACAGGCATGCTAGCCATAGCTCTCATGCAATGATATACAGGTGTTGAGTACACAGTGACCTAGCCAGAGTATGTCAGGAGCAGTCATGGACACCTGGACAAATGTTTGAACTATGTGTGACATTCACAGAGTGAGAGGAGCAGAATTACAGTATATCATGTAATATGGCAGCTGTATCCACCACTACTGACTGTCACTATTGTCTAATACACAATCCAGTCGCATTCGTACATGACATTCAAACACAGGACCTGTCAAGTCCAATTCAGTCCGACCAAGGAGCTCCTCAAAAAATCGTTTATTGTCACAAACAGATGAATCACATGAAATTAAAAAGAACTCCAACAAGTTGAAATGCTGCGACAAGTTTACCTAGGTTTCGTCTATGCTTTAACAGACTTCATCAGAACTACACACTTTAAGCATCATCACCTCCCTATATACCACTCCCAAGTTAATTGATTAATTAACCCATTAAAAATGTATAAAATTTCTATAAAATTTCAAACCCTGTATTAAACTGTATGTGTAACCGTATAAAACATAAAATGTTATTACATATATTATATGAATGAGCTCTAAAATATATAAATATTAAAAAATTAAAAAATGTTAAATATTGAATGATAATAAATATCAGATGTATATAAATCTAATAAATAACCAACAGTACCCATAATACAAACCTAGTTATGTTAACTGAACACCATTATATTTGAGGCTTAGCCCAATATATGCCTCAACTTTAATAACGGAGCTAAACTAATATGATAATTTATTCCTGGATAGGTAGTAGCATCCAATCTAATTTGCCATTTAATCTCATTAATATCTAAATGGACATCCAATACATGTCCTTGATTATCCTTAATAATTTGTTGAATGATAGAAAATTTAAATTCATGACTAGGGTTTGATTTAATGTGTCTTGCCAGTGCGTTGGTGTTTTTCTTGTGTCTTATATCCAACATGTGCTCTCCTACCCTTTCTCGTAGAGTGCGACTAGTTTTCCCTATGTAAAATGCGGGACACTGAATGCACCTAGCTAAATATACCACATTCCTACTATAACAGTCAAAATGCCCATTGATATATATAATTTCTCTCCCTAACTGAATCCTATTTCCTGATGTGTAAATATGTTTACATTTATTGCATCTGCCACACTTATAGTTTCCCACCGACCTACATGAATTGGACTTCAATACTGTTTTACCAGTCTCTAATAGATTCTTAAATGATCTATCCTTCCTGTATATGTTTTTAGGAGGATTCTTTAATCTGCTATATACATTGATGTCCAACTTTAACAACCCCCAATTTCTACGTATTAAGTTGACAAAGAATTCTGCATCACAATTGTAGGTGGTGATAAAATACAAATCTTCCCCTATAGTGTTTTTATTCATATTCTTAGTTGTAAAATTGACCAGCAATTCCCTTTTGTCATTGTCAATTTTTAATATAGGCTGAAAAATTCCTTCCTTCCTCTTAACAATAATCTCTGCCTTTATAGATTGTACCAGGGATTCTGGATATCCTCTTTTCAAAAACATCCCTGAAATAAATTCCAATTCCTTCCCAAAATTAAATTAATTATTAACCATTCTGGCTGCCCTGACCATCTGCCCTTTAACTATGGCCCTTTTCTGATGGTCAGGGTGCCAGCTTTGGTATTCCAAATAGGAATTCGAAAAAGTAGATTTTCTGTAAATGTACGATAAGAGGACCCTCTTTGTCAACCTTCAGGTGGACATCTAAATAGCTAATTTCTGTACTACTATGGGTAAATGTAAATTTTAAAAAATTAACTGTATTGTTGATATATTCCAAAAATGCATCCAACTTCTGATTATCACCATAATTTTTAATATTTATATATTTTAGAGTTCATTCATATAATATTTGTAATAACATTTTATGTTTTATATGGTTACTACAGGGTTTGAAATTTTACAGAAATTTTATACATTTTTTAATGGGTTAATTAATCAATTAACTTGGGAGTGGTATATAGGGAGGTGATGATGCTTAAAGTGTGTAGTTCTGATGAAGTCTGTTAAAGCATGGACGAAACCTAGGTAAACTTGTCGCAACATTTTAACTTGTTGGAGTTCTTTTTAATTTCATGTGATTCATCTGTTTGTGACAATAAACAATTTTTTGAGGAGCTCCTTGGTTCGACTGAATTGGACTTGACGGGTCCTGTGTTTGAATGTTGGTTATTTTGTCCTTTTGGAATTGCATTCGTACATGAGTTGACCATTGCTGGGGAGACTCAGGGGCCAGAGCTGTGATCTATGTCACAGCAGACAGAGCCAAAAGGGAAGCCTGTAGCTTATGGACAGCTGACTAACAGCAACATGTAATTCCAAGATATTTGCCACAGACCTCTGTTGTCGTAATCCCTATTTCCCATGCCTACATCCTTGAACTGTGTCTGATTACATGGAGAATATTACTACATACCTGGTATAGTGCTGTACTCCTTTATGTGCAGAAATCCTGTGGTAGAATGCTGGGATAGTGCAGTCTGTCATCATAGAGAAAGTCACAGACCTGTGTACCATAGGCAGCATATTGCCTTTTGTAGGTAATGCTCATAAACAGCTGATTACCTGTGCACCAATCTGTGGCTCAGACTTGCTAATTGCATTCAGAACAGCTGGGCTGCATTTCCATTAGCCAAAGTCATGGCAACACAGTGCTGCATTTGAGACCTTCATGTAGGTCTTTACCCTTTTCCCGGCCTGTGAGAAGGACAATATCGAGGTTTGGGAACTACATCACAAAGGGTAGGTTGAAATACTGTTCCTTGTTTGGATTTATGTGGTATGTCCACAGTTTACTGTTTAGAAATGTGAGTTGAGGTCAGTAAGGAGACAGACAGATGTAAGTGTCATATGTCATTTGCATCAGTATATGCATGCTGCTGCAGTAGCCACTGGTATATCAGCTGTGAATGTTTGTAGGGGAAGACTTTGACACATGTCTCTATCACTTGACAATTCCCCACACCCCTCTATGTATGGGTGTTGTGTGAATTCCTTGTTCTGGGAGGTATGGTAGGTCTGTAGCAGCTTGGAACATACTGACACATATGTTACAGGCTGTAGCTGCTGCATTCTGCCCAGAAGTCATACTGGGGATTATGAGCACACTGTGGGACAGCAAGCTGTATATGTGAGTGAGGGAGCAGTGTCAGCTCTCTTGTCACAGCATAACCAGGGTGAGGATACCCATGTGCCTCTGGTACATATTTTATGTAATAGTGCCATCCAGAGAGTAGTAGGTGACATTTAGGACACCTATACATATTTGTTAAATGTGTCCCAACCTACAGGCCTTTGAGGTGCTAATATTGGTGGCAGTGACTGCAGTAGCAGAAAAAAGTTGTGCTTAAGATTGCACTGCTCAGTCATTTAATTGTTTTGACAACCATATACTTGACATGCAACACACTGGAATGGAAGCCAGGACTGTGGGTGGAAAAATTGTTATGCATGCCAGTAATGTAACAGATTGAGCTATGGATTCAATACTCTAGCAGGTGTATTTGCAAGACATATGTGCATGCATACAGTCTGTTACACAGGATTGCTATGAAAATGTGTGATCAGATGGGTATGGCATGTGACATTGAACTGTCTGTCAGATTTCATAATCTGAATGTGACTTGCCAGTACATCAGCACACAACATAGGCTGTGCAATACATGTGCTAAATGCAGTTGGCAGAACTGTGGACATTCCGCAACAGTCTGTACAGTTGTCAGCTCTACCTGATATCCTAGGGCTCATGTACATCCATCAACATTTATTTGCCTGTGTACTGGTTTGGTGTCTGTATCACAGTCCCAAATTTGCTGTCATTTTTCCCATTGTATGTACAAGCATTGTGTCACTGGCAATAAGGATATGTTTCTGAAAACACCTATTGCACCTTAGAGCTGAGTGGCCTAGTTGGCTTAATGCACTGTGCTGTAGTTGGCAGGGTCCTGGGTTTGAAACTTGAGAGTGCTGAATATTTTTGTGATGTGCATCACTGGTAATCAGGATATGTTTCTGGAAACACCTGCTGATCTTCAGAGCTGAGTGGCCTAGTGGGCTAATGTACTGTACTGTAGAAGACAGGGTCCTGGGTTTAAAACCTGGCAGGGCTGAATGTTTTTGTTATGTGCATCATTGAAAAATAGGATACGTTTATGGAAACACCTGTCAGTCCTTAAAGCTGAGTGGCCTAGTGGACTAATGCTCTATGTCATAGTTGGCAGGATCCCAGGTTCGATACTTGTCAATGTGATCAATTTGCTGATGTGCAGAACAGTGTCAGAAAGACAGAAGGTGATTAAAGCAGCTTTAAATGGTTTTGTGTGCCACAGTGCTTAGCCCATCTTAAACTTGCTCTATTTACGAAAAAAGAAAAGAAAAACGGGGTGATAGGAAAGTGGTGAAATGGGGGCACGCAGTGGGAAAACAATATGAAAGGCAGGCAGGGATGTGTAGGAAAGGACCATAGCTCTCCATTTCTTCTACAGCAACAGCTGTGTATGTTGTGGACAATTTGGAATTTGGAGCCTTACATCTCAGAGGGAGGGGTGTGGGTGACATAACTTTGTTGATTAATTGGTGTAATGATTGACTGAAGGTAGTGTAGGTGTTGGCAAAATGGAGAGCTATGGATGGGGTGATATTATTTTGTGGGACAGATGCCATTTTTTTAAGGAGAAAGTGGAATGTTGGGGAAGGGATACAGGTATGTGTGGGGAGGTAAGTTGGGTAAGAGAGGTAGCATTTGCAGACAGACAAGACAGATAAGACAGCAGACAGGGGCAGTGTATGACACATGAGGGGGTAAAGACCTTGGACAGGGAGGGTGTTGTGGAATTGGAGAACCAAGTGACCCCAGATGGCAGCAGTAGGACTGAGCTCCCCACCCATGGGCAGTCACCCCTGCTCCTTCACAGCCCCAAAAGTGGCTGAGCCGGGGGCAGGGATCTGGGACCAGCCTGCACCTCCAGGTGCAGCAGTCTGTCCTCAGTATTGTGCAGTCGATTGTCCATATCACGCTTGATCCTGTGCACCATCCTGGGAGCTGTCACTGGGTGAATACTCCCTCTCTGTGCCTGCTACTGGGGGGGCTAGTCCACTGAGGCAGTTCCACCTATGGATGGTGCAGGACCAGTGGAGGGGGGAGCTCCAGGTTGGGTCCCTGTCATGCTGGGACCTAGTGCCATAGCCAGTTGAGGTGGGGTAGATGGATCATGAGGAACTAGCTTACCCACTCATGCTATGGTGATGAGGTTTTTTTCAAAGTGTATATGTTAGTCATGTACAGCACAGTGGGTTAATGTACTGTACTGTAGATGACAGGGTCCTGGGTTTAAAACCTGGCAGGGCTGAATGTTTTTGTTATGTGCATCACTGATAAACAGGATTAGTTTATGGAAACACCTTTTAGTTCTCAAAGCTGAGTGGCCTAGTGGACTAATGCTGTATGTCATAGTTGGCAGGATCCCAGGTCCGAGACTTGTCAGTGTGATCAATTTGCTGATGTACAGAACTGTGTCCAAAAGACAGGAGGAGATTAAAGCAGCTTTAAGTGAGTTTGTGTGCCATGGTGCTTAGCCCATCTTAAACCCGCTCTATTTACAAAAAAAAAAAAAAAAGAAAAAAGGCATGATAGGAAAGTGGTGAAATGGGGGCATGCAGGGGGAAAAACAATGTGAAAGGCAGGTAGGGATGTGTAGGAAAGGACCATAGCTCTCCATTGATACTTGATCCTGTGCACCATCCTGGGAGCTGTCACTGGGTGACTACTCCCTCTCTGTGCCTGCGACCAGGGGGGCCCAGTCCCCTGAGGTGGTTCCACCCATGGATGGTGCAGGACCAGTGGAGGGTGGAGCTCCAGGATGGGTTCCAGACATGCTGGGACCTGGTGCCATAGCCAGTTGAGGTGGGGTAGGTGGATCATGAGGAACTAGCCTACCCACTCGTGCTATGGTGATGAGGTTTTTTTCAAAGTGTAGAGGTTAGTCATGTACAGCACAGTGGGCTAATGTACTGTACTGTAGATGACAGGGTCCTGTGTTTCAAACCTGGTAGGGCTGAATGTTTTTGTTATGTGCATCACTGATAAACAGGATAAGTTTATGGAAACACCTATTAGTTCTCAAATCTGAGTGGCCTAGTGAACTAATGCTCTGTGTCATAGTTGGCAGGATCCCAGGTACGAGACTTGTCAGTGTGATCAATTTGCTGATGTGCAGAACAGTGTCAGAAAAACAGAAGGTGATTAAAGCAGCTTTAAGTGGGTTTGTGTGCCATGGTGCTTAGCCCATCTTAAATCCACTCTATTTACAAAAAAAAAGAAAAGAAAAAGGGGTGATAGGAAAGTAGTGAAATGGGGGCATGCAGGGGGAAAAACAATGTGAAAGGCAGGTAGGGATGTGTAGGAAAGGACCATAGCTCTCCACTGATACTTGATGCTGTGCACCATCCTGGGAGCTGTCACTGGGTGAATACTCTCTCTCTCTCTATGCCTGTGACCAGGGGGGCCCAGTCCCCTGAGGTGGTTCCACCCATGGATGGTGCAGGACCAGTGGAGGGTGGAGCTCTAGGATGGGTCCCAGACATGCTGGGACCTGGTGCCATAGCCAATTGAGGTGGGGTAGGTGGATCATGAGGAACTAGCCTACCCACTCGTGCTATGGTGATGAGATATTTTTCAAAGTGTAGAGGTTAGTCATGTACAGCACATTTAAATGTTAGTTATAACAGCATGCAAGAGTGTTCCAATTAACCCAGAATTATAATATTGCATAACATACAGAACACAAGACTAAATGGAATAACAGTCAGTAGTCTAACAGCATGCCAGCAACAGTTATGGCAAAGTACAACAACATTGTATTTCAACAAGGTATGTTAATATGCAATCATTGTAATATATAACAATAATAAAACAGAAGCCTAACATTAGGTTTTGAGAGCAACATATGTGAAAAGGAAACCTTACCAGTAGTATAACAATAATAATTTGTGATGCAGATAAGAGGTGGAGGGAGAGAGAGAGAGAGAGAGAGAGAGAGAGAGACATTCCATTAACAACAGTATAGGCTATATTGTTTGCAACAGTACTGTTCTGTACTCTACAGGTCTGCCTTTGCTTTATGTATACAACTGCCCTATAGCTTCCATAGCACATAGATGTCTCCCAAGCTATCTGCACAGGGCAGTATGGGCCAAGCTGTAACACCTACAGGTACAAAAGTACAGAAGACTATTACATGTCAGGTGGACATATATGACTACCAAGGTGTAATGTGCACTGTTGTTGTATGCGTGTGCTACTGACATACTTTGACTGGATGTTATATGTGTGTCCAAGGGTTCTGGCAACAGTGGTCACTATCCATGACAGTGTGACACTTGAGAGATATGTGTCATGCACAGTACAGACAGTTTACACTTATCCTGCCATCCTTGGCAGGCACGGAGTTAGACTATCAGGAGACATTCCCAGATGAACCAGGCATATAGCCATGCCAACAACAAACCATGTTATTTGTCTTATTAGCTAGGAATAGTCATGTACTTGTTGACAGTTTATTTAATGAAGTCTTATCACCTTGCTGAGGAATGCTGTTTACACACTAGTACATCTGGACACAGAAATTACTATACCATTCATACATCTACTACAGACATTTATTTACCTGTAAGCCCTGTGGGGGGGAAAATCAGTTAACAATACATAACTGTTTCTATACATATTCAGTAGTATTTGTCTGTTTCTATACATATATAGTAGTACTTGTCCCTGAATTTGAATCCCAGTCTGTGTGTGGCAAACTGAACAACATATATATCATTTATCAAATTGAAGTATCAAAAAATTGCCACACTCTTCCTAAAGTGTCCCGTAGCAAACTAGAGGTAAAATAACAAAACAAATCTTCCGTTACTATATTGGACACACTGATGGGATTAGTAGGATCTATTCATAATCCCAACCATGAGATTTTCACTAGAGTGTTCTATTTTGGTTTAATGGTTAGAACTGCTAACATCTTCAGAGTTGTCGCAAGTAGGTAAGCATTTTGAGATACCTCCGTTTAAGGGTAGGAGGGTTAATAGTGAGATCATGTTTTTACTAGATCGTATTAGATTTTTTATTATATAGAACAGGTAAATATACATGATATAAAGGTTTTAAAAATCAAACAGATGTCAGGTATAACCCCCATAAGACATTGTCTCTTGCATTTCTTGCATTCTCTCTTCCTAATTTTAATATTAATTTTTTATATTTCCATTTTTGTATGCGCTTCTACTGAAAATGTATATTTTTTAAATTTATCATTCATTATTAAGTTTAGTTTAATAGCAGAGAACATATTATGGCAGTTCTCTAGTGACCTTCGTAACGTATATTTTAGTATAGCTTGACTTAGAGACGTTAAGACAAAATTATATCATAACGCTTTAATAATGTTTTGAATAAGATGCCTACTTGGTGATGGTGCGAGGCACCATGAAGTTATATATATATTAGCGGCTTGCAGCTGAATTACAATTTAATAGAGTTTGCTCTTAGTCTTTAAGGTTGTAACACACTGAATGGTGATACCTTAGTTGTATTGATGTCACCAGCAGCACGCTATATATTGTGAGCATCTGTTCGCGCCCATATGTAAGAGGTGCACGAGAATGTGGCTTGCTTCCTTCTGAGATTTATAAGTCTTGATAAGTCCCGATTTGGTTTTAAGAAGGCATATACAAGTATACATGAATATGAAATGCTTGGCTGAAGTCAATGTTATTTTTTATATTTCTTATATTTTTTATATTTCTTATATTTATTATTTTTTACATTTATTATTTCTTATATATATTTATTTTTATAAATAATAATAATAAATTATAATAATGAATGTTATAAATTTATGAAGTGTATGCTTGAGATGTCAAATGAATGAAATGAAATGCACAACTCAGAATGTAGATAGTAGTTTTTACTTGATTGATTAATTATTATGGCCTAATAGATTTATTAGGTTGATGAATTGAATGATTGTTAACACAGTGATGTATAAAAACAGTTGGATTTTAAGCTTTGAATTGTATCTGAAGAAGCATGCAAGACGCATGTGAAAGCGCTTATACATCTTTTTATCCTTTGGAATAAAGTACGTTTTCTAGAAGACTTCAGTGTTCTCGTGGTGTGTCTTGGAAGATTTGTTTTGTTATTTATCAAATTGAGCTACTGAGCCACTGCTGGGTGTTGATTGACTGATGTGTGCCTGCAGCTCACCTGGTAACAGAGTTTGGCCTGATAATATAGGTAGAATGCTACACAAGACAGCAGTGACAGTTGAACACACATGCATGACATTCATCCATGACAGAGATAGTAGGTAAACTGTGCATTAATACTTTGAATGCAGGTGTACACATTTAACCCCCAGTGAATGGGATTATGTGTGATGTGTACAGACCATATCTGGGTATTGGGCTGCTTACCTGACCCATATACAGTTAGAGACTGTATATTTGCAGTCTGCAGCTATTACAGTTCCATACTTGCCTGCATGAGTGTAACTACATTTAGGAATGCATATAGCTGAAATGCAAAGGTTAACACAGGACAATCCTGAGAGAAACACACTATAATACCTTAGCCATTACTATTCTAGGTTCAGATCTTAGTGCAGAACAAATATCGTAATGCATTATATCTTTTAGTACAGCTTCACATCTACACTTTAGCAAAACAGTTCTTTATCGGCCAACCTTCAGTCATTTTATGGTATTATACCCGTGTTTACTTCAAAGCACTCATAATACTTGATTTATTTACCAACAGCCCAAAACACACACAAGATTTTTCAAAACACTGCTTTATTCGGGGTGACATGAAACAGTGACTGGTATACATCTAATAGTCTTTATTGTTGAACACTTTAAATAATGCAGGCATTGAAAGACAGCTGTTATTCCACCATGTATGCAGTACTAACTTTATTTCATTAACAATTCTGACTGCAGTTGTACTTTATTTCCTGAAAATGATGAATACAGTTGATTTATTCCCTTCAGATTATGAATGCAGTAGCACTTTATGACCAGAACATTATTAATAATGCAGTATACACTTGTTATTCCATAACATTAGTAATGTAGTAATAACTTTCTTTCCTTCACATTAGCAGGTTTCATGCTTTCATCTATATTGAACTGTACCTGGCATTACTCACTTATATCAGTCCTGGTCTATGAACACATTCATTGCAGTACACACAAAAAAGAATATACATACTGGCAGTTTCTACTGTGCTCTTTCTTAATTATATTACTGTAAATTGCAAGATGTATCTGTACTCACCACACTCTTGGTGCAACCTGGCCAGGCACTCTGCATGGGCCTCTAGGTTGTGAGCTCTCTCCTCTGCAGTTGTGGTGAGAGAAACACACCATTACGCATACCTTTTTATCAGATATTCATACTAGACTTTAGTAAAGCAATGCTTCCTATACTTACAAACTTGTGGGGCATTGTCGTCCCGAACATCCTGGATCCACTGGGCCAAGAGTTCCCCCTTCCTATGCTTCAGGTCATCATAGCAGTGCCCAAACCAGCTAAGCAGAGCTGCGTGTTGATAAGTACTGCTAAAACAGTCCTGTTTAAGCATTGCTTGGCTTGGCTTAGCAGTGTTTAGCAGACCTTATCTAACGGCAAACCAGAGTTCATTAAAATAGAAGAAAAATTGAAATTAATTGTTCATTAATGATACTTTATTATTATTTGTGTCTATTTTGCTTATATATCCTAACCTTATATATTCTAATTGTGTTATATTGGTGTGTGGCTTTAATGTATTGGACACTTGTGTGTAACTGGAGCTTTTTTCCTCAGGTCTCCATTGAAAATGGGCTTCTGGCCCAAATGGACTAACCTGGTTAACAAATGTCAATGTAGACATAATTAAAATAAATATTTTTATAACATTTTGCTATAACATGTAAAAGCTGAATGGCCTGTGTGTGCATTCAAACCATGCACCTACTGCACACAAGGCCACGACTCTAACCATTTAGTTACCAGGGATATGGTGACTACAACTATACATTTCTATATAGCTCTCAGTTGCGTTTAAGCACTGCTGAGCACTGTGCCACACCACGACACTCAGATATGCTCAGCTATGCTTAAGCATGACCCTTTAAATTAAAATTAAAAGTATCCAGTTTCTATTTTTAGATGTCTGGCACATGTCCATTGCCTAGCGCCGTGCTGCACCTCGCAAACACACAAAAATTTTTTTTACAAAATGTGAAATATTTGACTTTTATATTTCAGTCCCATCAGAGGGGGAGATGAAGACTTGGCCACAGTACACTCCTTGTAGGCCTTACACTATTCCTGCATGGAGTTTATTAAATCTGGGGGCATGTGTAAGGTCCAGAGCAGTTTCACATTACATGTATTTCACACATATTTTTTTCTTATTGGTGTTATGTATATCTCTCAGTTCTCTTTTCAAGCCAGTAATCCTCTTATCCTCATTTTTTTCAGGAATAGGTTAGTTATAACAGAAAACATATTTTGGTTAATAATTCCTTGATACGTATAGGTAAACATAACACTCTTCTCTGTTATTCCTTCCCCTTTGAACACTAACGGTTGTGGATAAAAATGTTGCTGGGTAGGTAATAAACTAAGTATAAAGTACAACAGTTACATTAAGGTATAATTTATTAAACACAGGACAGGGTTCAGTTATTGTAACATTTAGTTTTAGCTGTCTAGCTAATTAGAAACTATAGAGGCTCAGAGGTGCATGAAGTATGATGTTTTCTATTCTGTTTATTCATTTTTAATATTACTGTTTTAGGTAGAATTACTTTTGCTAATGCAATCTTTCTGAGATTTCCTACCAAAAGAGAAGTCACAAACTCTACAGATAGTTTCACTTGGCCAATGGTTACTTTATCTGTTGGCAGAAGACAGCTTCAGTTCTATGAGAAGATGCTTGGAAACTTACTTGACTGGATACACCCTTGGCATTCAAATACAGGATCTGCTTCTTGTCCTGTTACTTGACTGTCAGTCATTTTGAAATGCATTCCTGCTGGTCTAGTGCGATGGAATGTGCTTCATGCTGTCCTTGTCATGGTTTTATTTGATTAAGTTATTAGTTCTACTAATTTTGGTTTGACTGCAAGAAAGATAAGTCTCTGTCTAGTAGCACAACCAAGCAACTTGTGAATGAATAAAAGACTAACTGCCTAGGTTTTTTTTGTGTGCTTGATTCTGTCATTGTGCCTTTTTAAACAAATAAATGTGAAAAGTTCATTAATAGTGAGTGTGTGCTTCTAAAATGACAGTTTAGTAGCACAAACTGATATGTCAAAGGAAATGTTGAAGAAAGGAAGCCCTGTTGCAGACATCCTCCGTGAGCTTTTTACCAGCTAGAACTTGACATGAAACCCTACGCAATATGTGAAGCTTATGAATATGAAGATTTAAGGATGGACTGAGGACAGTCTTGGAGCATGATGAAACAGCTTATGTCTTCAAGACAGACTAACCTTTATTACTGGGTTAGTATCTTAACCTGTTTTTTGCATATTTTGTTATTAGTGCCCAAGTTTAGATATTACAGAATTTAAATCTAGATGGACATAATACAGTGAATAGGGGTTGTTAAAATTGCAATTTCTAGATTTACAGATTTGACTCAATATCTGTCATAGATTCATAGATATTCCAAGGCTACTGAGTTTGTAAGACTGTTTACACCTTGCTAGTATCCTCCATAATACTTTACTCCAATCTCCAGGAGTGCAATACCATTTAATCTTGGAGTAAATTTGTGAATATCCATCCAATCATCCAGGATGTGTTTAAAGGAGGATAGTGAGTTGCACTCCTTAAAATGCAGGAAAATTTTATTCCAGAGGTTTAGGAGGTACTGGGTTGTAAAGTTGCCCCTTCATTGTGTTTTATCTATCTGTTGGTTAAGGTGTGGGTCTTTGTTACTAGTATTTGTGGAGACATTACACTTGCCGAGGTAATGAAGGTCCAGGATAACCATGTTTTTAATGGCATGGTAAGCGAGACAGAGATCACCCCTCAAAAAATTACAAGGCACTAAATAAAAGGATAGAGCTTCCTTCCTGTATAGGTAGCTCAGAGACTTTAGGTCTGTGATCTTTTCAGTTACAAACCTTTGGGGTCTTTCTGATTGTTTGATATGTTTAGTAAGAAGCATCCCAAAGGGAACACTGTACTCAATAACTGGTTTAATCAACTCTGCGTATAAGGGAGTAATTAAGACTTTAGACCTTGAAGATATTCCTTTTGCAATTAGCTATACTACATAAAGGAATTTCCTGATAACCACTGTTACATGATGGTAAAAAGAGAGAGAATTTTCAACACACGTTCCTAGGTCCTAGACAACAGTTTTGTTTGGTAGTGATATGGGATCGGTCATTCAGTCAGTTTGCTATTTGTTTTACCACATATGTGTTGAATTTTTAAAGTATTAAGCTTCTGTATTCTGCCAGCATACAGAATGGCTTTAAAGGCCTTGGCCAGGTCAAGACATGCCATGTATATTGCATGGCCATCATCTACTGTCTACATATCCCTTGCAAAGAACTTTACTATATTCAGAAGACATAGTAAATAATACTGAATCACATTAATTCATCAAAATACTGTTGATAAGTAAATTATCTTTAGACAGTAGTGGAAGATTAAGGGATTTAGGTATTTTATGGCTTTGGATAGAGGTCTCAGTAGTGAAGTTGGCACTGAATTTGTAAAGGTGTTGACAATACCTATTTGGTCAGAATAGGTGGCATCATTTTGAATATGTTCAGAGCAATGGAAAGTAGTGTTTCTTAGTGTGCTAACATAGCTAAAGAAGAATTTATAATTATTTTTGGTTTCAGAGACCATCCTAAATTCATAAGCTCTTTACTGGACCTTATAGTGTTTTTTTATTTTTTTTAACTATGCTTTTTATATTTTCCTTGCGAAGAGAAGTGAAGTTTTAGATCTGCTATACAAATTAAGGAGTTTATTTCTTTTGTTGTAAAGTTTATTTATTGTTGTGGGCAGCCAGGGTGTTTTATTTTTGAATTACCCATGATACTTTATTCTCATACTGGCTGTTAGTTATGTGCATTTATTTTTAAATGGGTGTAGAATTTTTTTCCACATAATGTTTATTGATTTTTATAAATACAAGTATAACAAAAACTATTAAACAATGTAAAATAAACATAACTATATACAGTGTCCATAACAGATATGTTTTTTTAATATATTCACATTTTATCTAACAGCTTTTTAAGTTTTAACCAAGCCAGCTGTTTATGTGTCACTCTTGAGGTTCTTGAGGTTATAGTCAACAATTCTGTATTACATACAGTTTTGGCCAATGAGATAAATTCCACAAATTATAGAATTTTTTTACTTTTCCAATTTGAGGTAATATGTTTTCTTGCTATTGCAAGGAGGGACCAGAGAATGTGCACTTGTGCTCCTGGAATACACGCTGGTATCTGTGCATTAAATAATAACAGTGAGTCAGTCACTTCACATTTATCTGACCACAATGCTTTTATAAAAGATTTAAATTCCAACCAGAATGGAATTACAGTTTTATACTCTACAAACATGTGTGCCCAGTCTGCACATACCGCTTCTTCACATTTCCAATATTCAGATATTATATTTTCTGATATCAATGCCACTTTATGAGGAGTAAACAAGCTTCTGTGAATGAATTTCCATGTGTAGATTTTCCAAAAGTTAATGATGTAGTGTTACTAACTGACTTATGCATTAATGTTTTCTCATTTTCTGAAAATCTGAATTAAGTAACATTTTCTGCGTAATTCTATAGGGATTCATCTGGGATTTGTAAGTCAGTTTGTAGTGTCCTGTATATTCTTGAGACCCATCATTATTACATAATGTATTAATTTCACAGAAAAGAGATACAATTTTGGGTCTAGGTGTGGATTTCACTACTTGACATACTTTGAATTCACTTACTATATACTTTCTGAATGTTTGCATGTTTAGCAAATTGCTTTAGTTTATGTTATATCTTGCTATGAGGGAAGTGGCCTCATATATATAATTGGAATCAAGGAATTTATGCCAAAGTACTAACCCATTTCCTTTCATTTCTTCTATTTTTTGTTTGTCAATGCTATAGGAAACATTAAAAATAAAAAGTTTCTTATCTTGTAGTCTTTGTTCATTATTTGTTTAAAGTTCTTTGCTATGTAGTTAACAAAGGGAGAGAAATTTTCTTTTTTATGTGTATTATAGTAAAAATAAGCCACAATGGTGCAGCAGTAGCATTGTCGCCTCACAGCAAGAGGTTCTCCTGTTCGATTCTCGAATGGAGCGCCTTTTGTGTGGAGTCTGCATGTCCTCCCCGCGGTCAAGTGGCATTTGAAAGACATGCGTGAATGGGCATGCCTTCGTTGAAGGCTGGGTGTCGAGCTGGCACGTCGACACCGTAAAAATCTACTGCCAATCATTAGCGGACTAGAGTTCCGCTATGGCGACCCCTAACTGGGAAAAGCCAAAAGAAGAACAACATTTGTATTATAGTAAAAGTTTTTTATGACTAGATACATTTTTTTCTGCTTCAGTAAACATGTCATTATTTTATTGTTAACCCCACTATTAGATACTAAAATTGTTTTATGCAAGTTTTTCCAATTAGATGTATACTTTTGATTTAGCCATTAACTTATGATATTAAGAATGGTTGATTCTGCATATAGTTCTAAGTGTGGAAAAACTATTCTGCCCTCTTTCCAATTTCTGTAATGCTATGTGTTACTAATTCTTGGCTTTTGTGGAAACTGTAGAAATTTAACTAATAAGGAGTTGAGCTTAATTTTTTGGAAGGAGATGCTATTGTAGTTCAAAAAATGTACAGAATTTTATGTAATATAATCATTTTGACTAAGGTTAAGCTTTCTTCAGTGGTAAAAAACATTTTATTCCATTTATTTAAGTGACCCTTGACAGTATTTATTAGAGTTGTGTAATTTATTTGTATAGTATCATTCCAATTTGTTTTTATATATACCCCTAAATACTTAAACATAGTATTTTCCCAGTTAAAGTTTTCATATTTTTCCAGGATGGAGTTTATTTTTTTGCTCATTAAAATAGTTTCAGTTTTGTTATGATTAAAATTCATGCCTGAAATCTTTTCAAAATTATGCAAAGATTTTATAATGTGTTCTATTGAGGAATCTACATTTCCAATTGTTAGTAAGATGTCATCAGCAAAAAGCTGTAATTTGCAATCATAGTTTGAGTTAATGGAAAAGCTACTTATCTTGTCATTAGTTCTTATATAATTAGCTAATGGTTCCACTGATAGGACAAATAATAAAGTTGACAAAGGCCACCCTTGTTGGTGCCTTTCAGTATTTTAAGTGGTCCTGATAAAAAAGCTCCAGTTTTGATATATGATATAGAAGCAGTATATAATTTGTTTAACAGCTTTATAAATCAGAGGAAAAATTATACACTTCTAATACTTTAAATAAATATGACCAATTTATAGATTCAAAAGCTTTATCCAGATCTAAGCTGATAATTGATAACTCCTTTTTTATTTGCATTGTCTATTAAAGTTAGAAGCTTAATGACATTATCTTGGACCTTTCTGTGTGAGATAAACCCTGTTTGATCATCTGCTATTATTTTTGGCATGAGGTAGTTTAATCTGTTTGCTAAAATTGATGTGAAAATCTTGTAGTCCACATTTAAAAGAGAAATATGGTAATAAGAAGTCACTAGTTTAGGGTCTTTGTCATGCTTTAGGATAGGTGATATCATGGCATATTTCCATGAAGGAAAAACTCTATCATTCTTTCTGAATTCTTCAAAAGCTTCAGTTAAAATCATTAGAGTTTCATCTGGAAGTATCTTATATATTTCTCCTATTAGTCCATCAAGACCTGGAACCTTACTGCTTTTAATGTTTTATATTCTTTCCTTAAGTTATTTAATGATATTGGTTTAAGTAATCTAGTATTTTGTTCCCTTGTTAATTTTTTATTTATGTTCTCTTTCATGAATTTGTCCTTCAGGGCATTATCAATGTGTTCTAAAGGCCTCTAATATTTCTTTTAGATCAGTTATATGTTTAGGTTTATTCTTAGAATTATCTATAATTTCTTTAATATGACTGGCGTTTGTTAAGCTTTTAGATTTAACTGCTAGTCTGTGCATGTTTTTAGGGTTAGTTGAATAAGTTTGTAACTTTATTCTCTCTAGATTTATTGCTACTCTGTGATTCAAAATCTCTGTGTATGTTAGATTCAGTTGTTTTATTTCTGAAATGCTAGTTGTCTTTAGTGTCTAAGTTCTTATTTTTAATATATCAATCTTTGATGTATTTTTATTAACTCCTTGTCCCATTTCTTCCTTTTGTTTAAATACCAACTTTTAATTTTACCATATATGTATGATTTTAATGTATCCCAGAGTATATTTCTAGAAGTCTCATTATTATCATTGACATCAAGAAATGATTTTATTTCTTTTATTAGCCATTCTCTAAAATCCTTTAGTTTAGTGATATTTGCAGGTAATCACTGCCAAAAAATCAGGTCTCTTGGTGTTATGTGCACTTTAAAAAAATAGCATTGTGGTCGGATAGTGGACATGAGCTAATTATAACTTCTTGTATTTTGGATATTAAATTATTGGTAATAAATATCTTATCAATAGTTGTTTGTGTACCAAACCTCTAAGAATAATGTGTATATGGAAGGGATTCTGACTCTCTTATATCATAAATGTCTCTCATATTTGAAGTGCTAATAAGATTATTTAGCTTTTTGGCTTGCCGACAGTCTAAAATTGCCATTTTTAGTAGTGTCACTCTTAGAAAGGATACAATTAAAGTCCCCTGCACATATAATATTTCCTTTAGATTTGCTTGAGATTAATTCTAAATATTTATTTGCTGTTTCTGCTCCAATACCAGGTATCAATTGTACATTAACTAGAGTGATATACTTTCTGTTTATCTCTAATGTTACCATACTCAACACACCATTTTTGTTTGAATATGAATCAATAACTTTAGATACAGGTGGGGATTTTTTTCCACAAGATCATAGTGCCCCTTCTCTTGGTCTGGTAATGAGATTCAACAAGTATTGAGTAACCATTAAAAGACATTCTATTCACATCCTTTTCTATTAAATGAGTTTCTTGTATGAAAGCAATGTCCACTTTGTTTGTTTTGAGATATTTACATAAACGTCCTCTCTTTATATTATTATTAAGGCCATTTGCAGTAAGTGAAACACCTTTATATGAAGACATATTTAAAGACACAATTTTGTGTTATGAGTTCTATTATGGACAGAAATTTAACTTTAAATATAACTAATATATATTCAAAACTATATACAACTCCAAACATGGAATATAATATTCCTGGTTCACTGAGCAAGTCATTAAAACCACCTTCCATCTTACAATCGGACTTTATCAGTCTAATGCTTTTGCCTTGGTTTAATCAATAGTACAAAATACACAAAAATATAATATCTCTTCTAATATGTATAGAACAATTAATCTACCTTTTAAAATATCATTAAATTACATATTGATTATCTCAGATAGACAACTATGAATAGAAAATGAAGTAAACAACAATATCACAAGCCACTCTATTTCAAGTGGTGAAGGCTTTAGGTCTGTTGGGTAGCAGAACATTTGTTAATTATTACTGATAATGAAATGAGCAAAAAAAACATTGTGCTTATATTATATTAGATATTCTAGCTGATTGAATAGCACATTTATATCAGACCATCTATATTTGTTATTGTAACTGATAATATGTTTTTGCAATAGAGGTTATTAAACATAACAGCCTCCTAGGTTTAACTTAACTAACATTTAACACACATTCCAAGTGAATATAGTGAGAGTTATATGTTTACCGAAACTTGTCATATCAACTTTTGTTAAGCATATTATGACAGTGTACAGTAATTATGAGGTTCAAGAAAGAAATACCTCTAATAACTCTGAACCTTTTCATATCATACCATTCACTTGTGTGAGGCTTATTCTAAATTTCCCCCATCATATCTCCTTACTTTATGTATATCGCAAATAAATCAAAAAGTTTGCTTATTTAACTTTACATATTATTTGTATGAGTTATGCTATTAGATGATTCCTGTTCCTTTCCATTCTTCCTCTCCCTCAAAGAGAAAAAAAAAACATAAACACTTTAGTCTGTCTATAGCAGTGCATATGTGTAACTTCTGTAATCTGAATTAGCAATTTATCATATATCCATTGAGTTAGCATATTATTAAATAAAACATCACATACATACATTTCTAAACATATGGGTGCCATTTTATGTTTTTTTACAAATTATAGCATAAGCTTGTAAATCATGTGTACAGCAATATTTCTTTTTACTGCTATTAGTCTAATTTCAGTTTGCCATGGCAGTTTAGTCATTATAGGTTTATAACCAGCTATCTACATCTATCAGATTACCAAAAATAAAAATGAATCACAACTAATAAAATGTTGAGAGCAGCGGATAAAGTCCAACAACACAAACCACCACACAGTCGAAGTATAGAATAAACCAAAATTTACTATTCCAAACTTTACATAAAAGACATTTAGCGCTTTTGTCAACAATTAGACTTCTTCAGAATAACAAAATATTGCCTGCTGACAGCTTAAATACATTGACACCAATTAAAAAATTACATCATTTCCTTGCTGGCTACCTTGTTACAGGAAATGCTTTCCATACAATAAATGCACACTAAAAATTGACATAAATAAATGTGCCTTTACATTTCGAATATAAATAGTCACATCCAAATATATATAGTAACCTGTTCCCATAATATTAAATTAAATATTAAATAACTGTTTTAATTTTAGGTAAGGTAATATAGATATATTCTCATTAAGTCCAGAGGGTGTGTGTGCATTCAATCTTATCTGCCATTTTAACTCAAATAATTCTAAATATTCTTCCACTGGCACCCCCCCTCTCCCAAATCCACTTGTTCAAGAATGAAGAAACTAAAGCTGTGCCTGCTATTGCTATTGATATGCTTATACAAGGCATTGTTGTTACTTTTTGTTTTAGGTCATATAAATGCTGATATACTCTATGCCTGAAGGCATTTTTTGCTTGGTTGAGCATTGGCTAAAAAACAAATTTGGGTTAAATAAGGTAAACGCTAGTGCTAACTTGGAGTTGGGGACATTAGATGAACAGATCTATTCTTTTAAAGAACTATTATTCAAATACAAGAAAGTCCAGCTTGAGAACGAATATTTAGCTGAATGCATAAAAAGAGAACATGTACCAAAAGGTCTAAGAATGTGGAAATATCCCACGGGTTTAGAAAAAGACTCACATTTACACAAAGAACTTTTGGCCTTTTTTAATCAGCAAGGCTGTGAACTATTACAAATTTTAATTGTGTATAACAACAAAAAAATGGCAGTAGTATTATTAAGGGATATTTACCAGGTAGATGCTAACATAAAAAATTATTTGTTATTTGAAAGTAAAATAAATGCATTTTATGCTGTTTTTGATGCTGTGCAACATGATTTGTGTGATCTTAAAGGGAGAAAGGAACGGAAATTAAACAGAGGTAAAACAGAATATGAGAAGGGTGTTTCCTACCCGGTTCCTCCTAGAGGGCAGATAAGTTTTACTTATAGTGACAGGAATTTAAATATGGATAATCAAGATAGAATGGATGAGGATGAACAAAATGAAGGTGAAGCATTCCCTTTAGAGCAGGCCCCTTTAAGGAGGTCGGAGAGATTAATGAAGCAGAGACAGGTGGGGACGAATTATCACAGTGGTCGACAGACCTCTTGGAGAGGCAGGGGCATATGGAACAACTATCGGAGATAGATAACCCGCCCTATGAAGAAAATGAAAATTGTTTAGTAGTGACTAATGAGGAGGGGGATTTCAAAATTTACAACTACAGTGGTGGCATTGTTACTAAGAAATGGGCAGACCTTTTGTCAAAAGGGCTCAATTTTGTCCCGACGAATAGAGGGAATCTAGTGGATATTATTTTGCAGCTGAAAACCTTTATTAGGAAATTAAATCTAACTTTATTTTTTAAGGACAGCAATGTTCCATTTAGACCCACTCTATCTAGGCCCAGTATTTTTCAGCCTCCATACCATCCTTTAGTTCAGGTTTTTGAGAACTTATGTGAACTTGATATTAGGTCACAAATGGGGATGGTTCAACAAACTGGGTTAGATGAAAATTTGGTGAATGTAGAAAAAGACACATTGAATGAAATTCTCAGTCAAACTAATATGAGAATCATGAAGCCAGACAAGGGTGGGGGTCTGGTTATCATGGACACAGATGACTATAGTAGTAGAATGCACAATATGCTTTATAGTGAAGTATATGATGAGATATCACGTAATGAACTCAACATTGCATACCGCAAAGTAGACTTGGAATTAGAACAACTATTATTGAATGGACAAATTAATATGGATATACATAATTATCTCTATGTTAAGGACCCCAAAATTCCCACCATTTTTGGAATACCAAAATTTCATAAGTCTATTCGGAACCCACCCCTTAGACCAATTGTTGATGCAAATAAATATGTGGATAGTATGATAACAGGGATTTTGGAAAAATGGACAACTATTATTAGGGATTCTTGGGATTTTCTTAGTAAGGTTGATCAAAGTATGTTTGATAGTAAATTGTTACTAGTGACCATTGATGTATGTGATCTTTATATAGGTCTAGAGTGGTTTGACATGTATGGATATTATTTTAGAAAACAATTTCATTACATTTGATGAAGGCACTTATGTATTTAATTCCCAATTCAAGACTTTATGTGGATGATATTGTCTTGTTTTGGAGGGGTACTGATGAAGAGCTGAACAGTTTCTTCTCATATATAAATGGTACCACCAGTTTTTTAAAATTTACCATGGTCAAGGAGATGAACTTTGTTCATTATTTAGACGTTACTATAAAGAAAGACTATAAAAACAGTTGTTTTACATCTACATTATATAGGAAACCGACTTACTCTAACACAGTTTTACATTTTGGTAGTGCACATCCTTTACACCAAAAGAAAGCCAATGTGTTAGATTGGCTAGGATGGTGTCAGATATTAATGAATTTTTTGATGAGTGTGAAAAATTGAGTAATATGTTACAAAAAGGGGGTACCCTGTACCTTTAATTACAGACATCATTCAAGAGGCAAAAGTAAAAAGAGGTAATGGACATTTCAGTGCACTATTAGGTAATAAGGTTGAAAATCAACAAGATGGTGATGGTATTAGTGAATGTACAACTGTCAATTTTTCACATGGATTGATACTCATTATTGTAGTGAGTTTGAGGTTATAAAACATGTGGTCAATAAATATTGGAAAATCTTCGAAAATGATATAGGTGTTTTAGAAAAAATTGGTAAAAAACATATTATAATATATAAGAAAAATATTTAATTTAAAGGACTCCTGTAAAAAAGAAAGATCATTACACAGAGAGGGGGTACATAGAAATGTGGAAGATGTTCCCAGTGTCCCTATATGATGAACAATGATGGGTTTAAGTTGAAAAATCATGGATATATTACGAATAGAAAGAAAATGTACTGTTATACAAAAGGGGTGGTCTACATTGCGGTATGCAAAGATTGTCAGGGATACTATATAGGAAAAACAAAAAATGCCTTCAGGCATAGAGTATATCAGCATTTATATGACATAAAACAAAAAAATAACAACAACGCCTTGTATAAGCATATCAATAACAATAGTAGGCACAGCTTTAGTTTCTTCATTCTTGAACAAGTGGATTTGGGAGGGTTTAGAATTCCTTGAGTTAAAATGGCAGATAAGATTGAACACACACTCCCCCCCCCCAGACTTAATGAGAAGATATCTATATTACCTTACCTAAAATTAAAACAGTTATTTAATATTTAATTTAATATTATGGGAACAGGTTAATATATGTATTTGGATGTGACTATTTATATTCGAAATGTAAAGGCACATTTATTTATGTCAATTTTTAGTGTGCATTTATTGTATGGAAAGCATTTCCTGTAACAAGGTAGCCAGCAAGGAAATGATGTAATTTTTTTAATTGGTGTCAATGTATTTAAGCTGTCAGCAGGCGATATTTTGTTATTCTGAAGAAGTCTAATTGTTGACAAAAGTGCTAAATGTCTTTTATGTAAAGTTTGGAATAGTAAATTTTGGTTTATTCTATACTTCGACTGTGTGGTGGTTCGTGTTGTTGGACTTATCCGCTGCTCTCAACATTTTACATCTATCAGATTATTTGATCATGTTATTTTCATATTTAAGATGATCTTTAAAAGATTACTAATTAAACTCTTAATAAACATAATTTCCAGTACCTTTTAATGCTCATTTTCGTAGGGGGTTGCATTCCTGAAGCCTAAATAGACTCATACAGTCTGTTATGAGGTACGGCTACTGAAATCTGATATATTTTCCGTTGCATAGCATCACTGAGTGACAAAGGTCACACTGTCCTTTCCTTCATGCTGTAGATTAAAAGGAAAGCTGCTTTGTACAAGAAAAATGGCTGTACTGCACTCAAGACTTTAAGAAAGTGAAGCTTCTGAGTATTCTGGCAGTAATTAGTGTCTCAAGAGCAGTAGTAGCAAAATTCTTACATCTAGATAAAAAAAGGAACTGAACATACACAACCAATGTGCTGACAGTAAAAAGGAAACTAGTATGTTAATGGCACCTGCCATAGCCATGCTAACAGCATCCAATGTATTTATAACAACACTATGAAGACACTATGTTCTTTAAACGTGTCAAATCAATTATAAACATAAAACATCAAATTCTCTACATTTCTACTCTCAATTTCAGTACAATGTAATAAAAACAGGTCTGTCTACTTATTAAGAACTGCATTTTTGCTGTCCCCCTACTTTTTTTTATTTAACCCAAGGTGCTCAAAGCTATTAATTACGGAATATAAATTATTGCTTTCACCTCTCAATAATAATTCTACTATGAGGGTTTTGTGCCTACAGAATATTGTATACCTTATTTCTTCATAGGTTTTAATTTAGATAAAGGCATAATGAATATACAGTACTGTGTGACTATATGTGCTTCTAACCAAGTAATGAGAAACTAGATGCAGTTTAAAATAGCCTGTTCATATAAATTTCTAATTTATTATTACAGTGAGATAAACAAAATAAATATGTATAATAAGAAGATTTTTACATTTCCCTTAGGGTTTGTTTGTTTGATTTTTAACACTTACATAGATTATGTCTGCTGGATTATATTACAGATGAAATTATTACATTTATTTCCCTTTTAGTTTTTTATTAGTTTTGTAATTTGTGGATAGTTTGCCATTAATAGCTTGTCTTTTCAAACTTGGTAATGAGATGTTCATATCTTCTATTTTATTCAACAGTTTGCTTTTCTTGACAAAGTCTGTTGCTTCTTCAAGGTTGTTAAATATTTTTTGACCATCCGAGAGGGTAATCTTGAGTCTTGCAGGGAATAAGATCTGAGCTTTTATATCAGCCTTTTTCATTGATAAGAGGGAACACACTCTTTTCTTTTTGTTATTGTAGTGGAAGTGTAGTCGTTATCAAACCTTACATTTCTTCTATTGACTTGTATTGGATTTCTTGACCAAGCTGTTCTCAGTACTAAGACTTTGTCCTGTGTTGATAAAAACTTTACTATAATAGATCTCACTGTAGCTGGATTCTTGGAGAGAGATACATTGGATAGAGACCTATGAGCCCTCTCAATCCCAAATGAGAAGGACTCAGGAAGATTCAGTATTTTAGGCAGCCATTCATTTAAAAACAGGATCATATTACTTCCTTCCATCTTTTCTGGTATTCCATATATTCTGATTTTGTTCATTCTTGAGCTGGAGTCCAGGTCTTCTACTTTCTGTAATAGTTGGTTGTTTTGTTTTAGAAGGAATTCTATCTGAGTGCCATTTTCCATCTGTCTCCCATCAATGTCATTTACAGTTTCTTCTATGGCTGCTATTTGATCAGAATGTTTAGTAATAATTCCCTTTAGGTCTTCTATTTGTTTCTTACTTTCTTTTTCATATTCTCCATAATTTTTTCTAGGTTATCCATTTTCACAGAGAGGTCCTGTATACTGGAAATTATTGTGTGAAGTTCTTTTATCATGGAACTGTCCTCAGGAGAGGGTCTTGCATGACTCATGGATATATACAGTTGTACTAGGCCGTAGAAATTCTAACATGAAATTTCTTGATAAAATTCTCTGAAAACTTGAGTTTCTTCTTTGTAGATAATCCACAATATCAAGAAATATAACTTGTGAGAAAACCTTTGAAGTTTTTTAAGTTAAAACATAACAATCCTGTCAGAAACAATCTTTATCATCAGAAAAGTGCTGCTATCAACCTTGGCATCTTAGCCACGCCCCCCCATGGGTGTAGAATTTCTTAGTAAGGTTTACTGCTGTGTGAAGGTTAGGTGGTGCAGATATAAATGAATTTTGATATTTCATCATAGATTTGGTTGAGATTGACACATTTATATTCCTTAAATGCAGTGAGGTTTGTTCAAGGGCCTTTTGGAAAATTAAAGGAGAAGGTCATAAGTCTGTGGTCAAACTTCACTCGGGAAGGAAATATCATAGGAGTAGTGCACAAGGCAGCCATATTCATAAGAAGAAGGGCATGAATGCTATGTCCTTTAGTGGGTTTACCAACTACTCAAGGGAGTTTTGTTTGGCCATATCATTCTACATCTATTTATTTATTTTATTTTATTTTTACATTTGTTACTTAAGTGTCAGAAACCTGAATTTCAAGACTCCAAGGAACAGAATACCAATCACTGTTGTCCACAGGAAATCACTGATGGTGTGGTTTGTAATTGTGTGTTAGCAGTGCTTTCTTTGTTGTGGGAGGTTTCTCCTTTCTTAATGTTTGTATGACTGCAGAGTTGTTATAATTAAGTTTGGGAGGTGTGTGGAGATTTCTTGATTTTAAGCAAAAATAGCTTACAGTTTTAGTTTTCACCTGTTTATTTCTGGGGGTTTGTTTTATTGTTTTAGGACCTCAGGTTTTTACCACTTGAGGTTTAGAGGTTTAGATCATTAGTGAACTAGTTACCTTGGAGTGCAGCGTGTCTTGGGATGCAAACGAGTCTTATGACTATGCACATTTTTTTTTTAGGAAACAGTGACAGTATCTTGAGAGAACTGAATTGAACTCTTCTATTTTATCTAATACAGAGAGAACATTTGAGAAGGCCAACCCACTTAGTTTCCTAACCTTGAGTTTTCTTTTGCTTCTTCTCTCTCCCTTTCCTTTACAAAAAAAAAAAAAAAAACTTTGCTAGACTCTCCCTGTGTTCTGCTTAACTATAACAAAAATACACTTGTTTCCTTCCTTTCCTGTAACTAGTCTAGTCCAGAAACAGATTTGCTATATCCAGGACTGTTTGTAAGCTTCTGAGTCCCCCAAGCCTGTCTGTGTTGGAGGGAAGCCTGCTAGCTTATCAGTGGGGACTGGTAAGTGCTAGGTAACCTATCTACCAAATAAGGAGTGTTTTTTGGCCCAGAAATTGTAGTTATTGGCTGTTTGGGCAGTTTTTCCATCTCTCTCAACTTCCTGATTTAAAAGCCCGCATTTGCACTTGTTTCCCCCCTTCCTGTAACTAGTCTAGTTCAGATATAGATTTGCTGTATCCAGGACTGTTTGTAAGCACCTGAGCCCCCCAAGCCTTTCTGTGTTAGAGGGAAGCCTTCTAGCTTAATAGTGGGAGTGGTAAGCACTAGGTAACCTATCTACCACATAAGGAGTGGTTCTGGTCCAGAAATTGTAGTTATTGGCTGTTTGGGCAGTTTTTCCATCTCTCTCAAGTTTCTGATTTAAAAGCCCACATTTGCACTTGTTTCCCCCCTTTCCTGTAACTAGTCTAGTCCAGATACAGATTTGCTGTATCCAGGACTGTTTGTAAGCTCCTGAGGCCCCCAAGCCTTTCTGTGTTGGAGGGAAGCCTGCTAGCTTATCAGTGGGAGTGGTAAGCATTAGGTAACCTATCTACCATATAAGGAGTAGTTTCTGGCCCAGAAATTGTAGTTATTGACTGCTTGGGAAATTTTTCCATCTCTTTCAATGTTCTGATTTAAAAGCCTGCATTTGCACTTGTTTCTTTCCTGTAACTAGTCTAGTTCAGATACAGATTCTTACTTTTAACACTTGAATATGCTTATTCGTGCTCAGCACTTATTCAGAACTTGTTGTAAGCACTAAATAAGCTACAGATTACTACAACACTCTAGCTTTCTCAATACCTAGAGGAAAACAGTTTTTGTACTTACTTTCCTCACTTGCTTAGAGAAAATAAGCTCTTGTACTCACTTTCCTCTCTTGTATAGAGGAAAACAGTTTTTTTATTCAGGCATGTCCAAGGGTCAGCTCCCAGTGTTCTCTCCTGTCTATATGATGAATCTGGGCATCTTGGGGCAATGTAGCAATTGCATCATGTACACAGACAACCCTCTCCTCCTACCACCCAACACTACAACCTGTGAGAGATGCACTTATCAAGCCAAACTGGAGGTAAAGCCCTCTCCAACCAAGACTGAACTTGACAGTCAAGAGGAGTGCACAACACCACACTCATCACATAGTCCAACTAAACTTATACCACCAAAATCCACACATAGAAACACAAAAACATTCGCAGAGGCTCTCTATAATAATCTGCTCAAGCAACAGAGTCCTCCAATGCAGAAACACAAGCAACCTCCACTTCCCAACAAAACCCAAATGACACATAGCCCACAGACTCAGTGTGCCAATAAACCATAGCCCATAAGGCAAAACAACGTCCCCAACACACTAGTCATAAGTGACTCTATATCAGACACACTGATGTCCTACTCACCATGCTAAACAAGGAGAAGATTACTGTCAGCTGCCTGACAGGTGCCAGGATCTGCCAAATAACCCACGCACTCAGGTCACTCCACAAGTACAAATATGACTGTCATTGTCCATGTTGGTGTGAATGACCTAAGATGTACCTCCCTAGACTACATGAAAAGAGACATGGAAGAGCTCTCCAATCTTGTAGCCCAGGCAGGTATGACCCTAGCCCTGAGTAGCATCATGCCATCATCCAGAATGATACCACAGTACAAGGACAAAATTATTGACTTCAACAATTGGCTAAGCGTCTGGTGTCATTCTAAGGGGATCCAGTATCTCTCTGTTTGGGATGACATGGTCGACAGACCATGATGCTTTGCCAGAGATGGCCTGCACTTGTCACCCCTGGGATTCTGGATACTGGCTAAGGGTCTTGCTGCCCCTATAGTGCCTTTTTTAGGCAAGGTTCAAATGACAAATTCACCACCATAACAGGAACAGGCAAGCAAATACTGTGGGTAATGCTACTCAATGCTAGAAGTCTAAATCTTAAAATACACTCACTCGAGGCACTCCTTAAAATGGAGAACATTGATATCTGTGCAGTGACTGAGATTGGGTACAAAGCTCCAGAGAGCACCCCTGCATTACCAGGCTATAACTCATACCACCCTTTTCGGCCACCTAACTTCGACCAGAACACCAAAGGAAGAGGTGTGTCCATATTCATTAAGGATATTCATACTTCCAGGCTAGTTGCTCAGCATAATACATCCAAGGTTATCCAAGTGCAACTAACTCTTGGCAAAACTGCAATCCAAATTGTAGCTTGCTACAGATTCCCCACCATGCCCCAGGATTCCTACTCCTCTTTTCTTGATATACTGGAAAATATTGGAGTTCAAACAAACACCCTAATAATGGGCAGTTTCAGCTACCCCACCATTAACTGGGAAAACTACTCATGTACCAACTCTTTCGCTCAACGCTTTCTGGAATTCATACATTCCAATGCCCTGGATAAACTTATCCACACTCCCATCAGGGGCAACAATATCCTAGACCTAGTCATTACCAACATGAGTGACTGGTGTTCCACACCTGAAGTCAACTCCTTGTTGGTCAGATCCGACCATAAGCTAATCACCCTAGATATCCACTTCCCGCCCCCAGCCCCCATTAAGGAAACCACAGTAAAATATTTCTCTAAAGCCAACTTCATGCTTCTTAAGGCAGAAGTGATGAACTTCATGACACCCATGCAGATGGACAATACAGTTACGACTGCTGAATCCTACACAGATGCACTCTATAAGCACTTACATGTGTGCATGGATTGTGTTATCCCAAACAGAACCAAGATGCTATCCTCCAAAAAAAGGAAGCAAATCTGGTGGTCCCCTGCCATAAACAAACTCTACAACAGAAGGAAGAAACTGTTGCAGAAGAGAGTAAAATCCCATGAGTGGAGGAGTTCCCTGGTCAGCCTCAGTAAGATGTTCCTTCAAAGCTAGCTATGAAAACAAAATTGCCACTGATTCTAGGGATAACCACAAAACATTCTATAGCTTTGTCAAGAATCTCAATGGCAACACCCACATCTGCTCTGAGTTACAGCACAATGGCACAAAAATTATAGAACCAACTGATATTGCCAACATCCTGACAGATAGGTTCAGTGCTAACCTTACCCCTCTCTCACTCCCTAAAGGGCCTTATCTATACAGGAAGAATGCAGAGTCCCTGTAATCACTGCTATGCAGGTAAAAGCTGCACTCTCTAAAGCCAAAAACACAGCAGCCATGGGACCAGACAACATCCCAGGCTGTGTTTTACACGAACTTCAGAATGAACTGGCTCCCCACCTAAGCACCATGTTCAATCAAAGTCTCACATCAGGCTTTGTGCCCACTGAATGGTGCACAGCAAAAGTTAGCCCACTCCACAAGGGGGAGCCACCACTGATCCCAGGAACTATCGCCCTATTAGCCTGACGAGCCTGGTCTGTAAGGTCATGGAACGTATCATCATGGAACTCATAAACAAAGACATTGGTAACCTCCAAACTCTGGACCCCACCCAGTTCAGGTGAAAGGCAGATCATGTCTCCCGAACCTGATTGACTTCTTTGAGGCAGTCACCAAAGCCGTAGATGAGGGTAAGGTGGTTCACACAGCCTATCTTGACCTCGTCAAGGCTTTCGACACCATCCCCCATTCTGGAATTATAGCTAACCTCACTAAACTAGGTATAAATCCTTATGTCACAAGATGGGTTGCCAACTGGCTCACTGACATAACCCACAATGTAAAAGTTGCAGACTCCAAATCCGACTTCAAACCAGTGACAAGTGGAGTACCACACGGTTCAGTCCTGGTACCTCTCCTGTTTGATATCTACTTCTCTGAAGTAAAGGCTAACACAGAAGGCCTTTGGCTAATGAAGTTTGCAGATGACTGCAAACTAGAAGCCATAGTTGAGTCCTCAAATGATGTGGACATCCTACAGAAGGGCCTCACTGAGACAGATGCCTGGTATCAGAGCCATGCCCTCAAGCTCAATGACAAAAAGTGCATTGTCATCCCCTTTGGTAAAACCTCTGTACCCGTGAACTACCACATAGGTGGCAGTCTACTTAATGCCGAATGTGTGATAAGAGACCTTGGGACCCAGGTGGACAGTAGTCTCTCCTTTGATAATCACATCGCCACAGTAGTCAAGAAATACTTCTATGTGGCACACCTCATCACACAAGGGTTCTCATCCAGGAAAAAAGAGGTAATTGTTTTCCTCTACTCAACACTCATAAGACCCATTATTGAGTACAACACCCCTTTGGAACGTACCGCAAAAGACATCTGCAGCAGCTGGAAAGGCCACAGAAATACCTCACAAAGAGTATTACTGGCCTCAAACAGATGCCCTACACTGACCATCTCAAAAACTCCAGCTTTACTCTGTAGCATATCGCCTACTCTGAGGTGATCTCTGCCTAACATATAAAGCTATGTCAAACCCAGAGCTGTTGGACATGCTACACCTAAAGAAATCCCAATCCCTGCAAGCTACACACCCTAGGGACCTAAGCCTTGTCACCACAATAAACAGGACATGCTGGAGGGATAGAGTCCTGTCCCAGAGACTTCCCATACTCTGGAACAAGCTACCCATCTATGTCAAGCAAAGATCCTCATTAGCACTCTTCAAGAAAAATCTTGATGAGTGGATAGGAAATAGGAAATACACCCCGGGGATCACTTTTGTGGCTCTGCTCGACAGGGGCACAGGAAAATAACTTTCTTGGGTGGCGTAAGCCAGGGAACCTTGTTGGCTAGGCTTACATAGGCCCTTGGGCTGATAACCTAGTACCTACCTATGAACCTATGAGATGGCCTTGAATTGCAAGAAGGAATTATACTTAGTGGGAAAAACAACACATGTGCCTCTATTTGACTGTCATAGGACACGATTACTTTAATTGGCAACCCACCATTGTATGTTCCCTTTCTTGTGTTAGACAGTGCAGGATGCTTTTCATTCCATAGTTTGCTTGCACTACAAGTCTTTGTGCATCTAATTCAATGTAAGATTGTCATAAGGTTAATTGTATATACACAGATCTTAGAATTAATAAATTGTAGACGTATAAGAGAAAACAGGCCCAAGTAGTGGTTTGTGACCAAGCCATTTCTTAGACATTAACCAGGAGGTCATGACATCTTCTACAGTGAACAATTCAGACAATCCAGGACTCAAATCAGAGTCTGTATTACTCTGCTTCTACATGGATATCATCAGACAAAAAGGATGGTAAGGCTCCCAAATGTTGCTAAAACATGTTTCAGTACATAGCTTTTTACTTTGTGTATGCCAGTTTCTTGCACTTTCGTTTCCTGCCTTAACCTTCAGATTCAGAAAATATGGGACTCTAACTTTTTAGTTTTTTTCATTTTCTTATTTACTTGTTTCAGAATTTTGTGTAGTAAGAAAGCCAATCACCTCATGTTTATATTATTATTAAGCTTTACATGAATAAATGGTGTAGACCCCTGTAAAGACTGATAGAGAAGGGTAAAGGCTGCCAGTCTATTCAAATAGAATTTGATACATAACTCTGGCATTTGTAAATATAAATGTGAAACACAGGCTTGTTTCTTAAATGAAAGAAAATACTAAAATGTTGAACTTCAAGATTGTAGCAACATTACCATCTGCTGTAAGGAAAACCTAAGTCAAGCATTTCAAATCTTTCTTTTGAAATTAAAACAATTTCATATCTATCCTTTGATCTGTAGAGCTCAGAGTCAGCCTGTCTGAGCTAGCACATTCTTTCTATTGTTTTAACTTAAGGAATACTTACTAGAGTGCACATGTGAAATGTCTTTTCTTGTTGTACCTTCCTGAGCAGGTGTTACCTTGCTAAATAATGTAGCCTGTTGGCCTGGGAACCCCAGGCTAAGTGTCAAAATGGTGTAGTGTGTATACTGGGAAAACCTAAGTGTCAAAATGATGTAATCTGGGAGAGCCCAACAGAAATGTTTGTTAGTGATTTTTAAAACTATTGCTGAGAGAGAGACTGTAAGCATTTTGATCTTGATTATCCAACTCAGCACTGCCTTATGCTCTCTTTATGTAAGTAGTATGCTAGAACTGTGTTTTCTCCTAGAAGTAGCCAGGAATTATAAAGATTAGACTAATTGTTTTTCTGTATTCAGATCAGAACTTTCCTACTGTATTGTTTTAAGTTTCTGTGTGATCTCTGAACTCTTGAATAGCACTGTGGTGTAGTAGTATTGTCTTGTGTTTTTAGTATTTATTATTAAATATTTTTAAACCCTTTTCAACTGTGGCTGGTTTATGTAGAGATAAATGAAGCTCTAGAGTACACTGCATGCTTATAAGTGATCCTGTACTAAGCCCTTCCAATAAGCCTTGATTGCTTAGTTACACTGCTATTGGATAATAATATTGCACAGTAATAACTGGACACCTTTTTAAGGGCCTTTGGGTAGCTGATAATTATTAGCTGGTGGTAGCAGGAATTACTACCGTATAGTCTGGGTATAGGGGCACAGCTGGAGAATCTGTGTCAGCCTCTCCCAGGAGTGTCTGTGAAGTTGTGTAAATACTTATCTCAAAGTGTGTGTGTGTGCCAGCTACTTGGGCAAGAACACAAAGCACTTGTTGGACAGAGGGGGTACTGGAGATTTTAGCTTGCCAGCTAGGCTGAGATCTGGACCCTATAGCTGTGCCAGTGGGGAGTCTTATTAGGGACCTGGGGAGCAAGATAACAACTGTGATCTCTGTGTGTTTTTAAGGGAAATTGCACTTTACTGTGTGTATTTGTTATCCTTTCTCTTATATGAGATGCCCTCTCTGGTGTTAGTGGTGAGAACTGAGGCTCCTTGATTGCTGCGCCAGGGCACGGGTGTCACAACCCCCCCATAATATTTGGTTTAAATTCTCATTTTTTTTTGTTTGCTGCTTTATCATGGGTGTGTGTGTGTGTGTGTGTGTGTGTGTGTGTGTGTGTGTGTGTGTGTGTGTGTGTGTGTGTGTGTAGAAACTGGATCTGTTCTATCATTGATTTAAATCGAAGGAAATACAATACAAACATCAAGCTAAACATAAAGCACCACTTAAAATATAATTCAGCCATACAATATTCCATGACATTAAATCCAGACACTTATTAAAATGCATACTATTATAGTGTGAAACAAATAATGCAATTTCTCCAATTCACTTTACTTTACTCGGAAAAATAGCAAATAAAAAATATATTCTCTTCCAAGCAGAATTGTAGCTGTAACCTGAATCCAGCTGATAGCAAATAAATATAAGTAAGAAAAATAACACTGAAAGATGAAAAACAAGCATCAACCAGTCGAAAAATGAAAAAGGAAAAATAAATACAATTAAAAAAAATGTTAAATATAGTGGTCAGCTGTGTCAGTGGTACAACAGGTAGCACACTTGCCTTTGGTGCAGATGGCTGTGGGTTCTATTTCCACACCAGGTTGATCAACAACTGACAGTGCAGTATAAGGGGGGATGCTGTACTCCTGAGTATGCCATCCTTTGGATAAGATGTTAAACTGAAATCCCATCTGCTTGAGTTGGTCGTAGCTCTGGTGGATGTAAAAGATCAAAAAGAGTAGGGGATGTTCTCCAAATGCCATGTCCCTGAAAAGCAGCCACTAGCCTAGTGGGAATAACCTGGTCAAAAAGGCATGTAAATAAATTAAAATACATTGTCATTTCAAAAATGTGATAAAATACAACACAATAGCCAAAAAATTATAAATGAAGTAATTATAATATTGCATCATAACATCAGATAATGTGTTTGTTATACTTACAGATGACTGAGGTTTGATTCTGTGTGCATCAAGTGCCCAAAAATCACAAGACACAGACTGTCAGTGACTGTTTTCCATAGTAAATAACTGCAGGTACAATTTATAAGTGTGTGCTACTAGTGAGTCCATTGTTTTGGCAAATTTCTCCTTGTTCTTTGCATAACCATGGAGTCAAAAAAAAAAAAAAAAAAAAAAAAATATATATATATATATATATATATATATATATATATAGATATATATATAAGTTTAGGGGGTGCAGGGGGCTTGCCTATCTGCTGAAACTACTTATATTTTGAATTTTTGTTTTTCTGGTATTTGAGATATTTATGTCTGGCTATGTTGTTCCTTGGTGTCTAGTTGGATGGAATTCATATTAGACCCACTTTTTTTCCTGTTTTAGTATTAGAGCAAGGATATATTAGTTTTGTGATTACTAATGTTTTAAGTTAGTGTGGTCTTAGTTTTGGTTTGTAGAATAGAGTCTAGTTGGTTGCAATGCCATTTTCTAATGAGATAGTTTTTTTGTTTTGTTTTATTTGTATATTATTATGTTGATTTTCTTTTGTAGTTTAAATTAAATTAATTTCTGGTGGTTGGTTTATGTGAGCAGTGTGGAATACTTCCTTTCCCATGGGATTGTGCGTTCTCAGAATTAGTATATAAAATTAACAAAAGGTGTGAGAGATAGAGAGGGGCTTGTCCCCCTGCAAAAAACTTTTTTTTTTTTTTTTTTTATGGCTAAATGCAGCGAGGATGTTCTTGCCGTCAACATTGTGGTGTGTTGACATAATTCAATAATTCCATAAATATATATATATATATATATATATATATATATATATATATATATATATATATATGTGGGTCTATCTGAAAATGCCGAAAGTCCTAAACGCCGACGACAACGGAGAAGACCGACAGTTGAGAATCCCAATGCTGAGAACACCGACATGTTAAGGTAAGTGTGCAATAGGGACGGACGTTAGGGTCAGGGTGTGGGTAAGGTAAGTGTGTGATAGTGACAACTTTAGGTTTAGGGGCGGGTTAAGTGAATTAGGGTTAGGGTGCGGGTAAGGTAAGTGTGCGATAGTGACGAACTTGAGGGTTAGGGGCGGATTAAGTGGGTTAGGGTTAGGGTGCAGGTAAGGTAAGTGTGCGATAGTGACAGACTTAAGGGTTAGGGGCGGATTAAGTGAGTTAGGGTTTTGGTGCTGGTAAGGTAAATGTGCGATAGTGACAGACCTTAGGGTTAGGGTTAAGATTAGTGCATAGATAGTTGTATATGTAAGGTTTAGTGTAGGTTTGTAAGGTTTTTGGTGTGCTTGTGTTGTGTTTGTTTTTTCGGAAAAGGTATTTGTTTTGTTGATTGTCAGGATTGTGGTTTGTCAGGCATGTGAAGTTTTGTGTTTTTGAACTTTCGGTTTCTTTCGGTTTTGTTGTGTCGGTTATTTCGTTGTCAGTGTTTTGGCGTGTCGGTGTTATCAGGTAGACCCATATATATATATATATATATATATATATATATATATATATATATATATATGTATATATACACACACACACACACACACACACACACACACACACACACACACACACACACACTACACACACACACACACACAAATATATATATATATATATATATATATATATATATATATATATATACTACAATACATCATAAGTGCAACTTATGGAATACATGCATAGGCTGTGTTTTTGGTTGAATTTTTGAGTTATCACATAGTTGACTGATTGTTTTTTGTGCAACAGAATATGACTTACAAGTTGTACATGGGATGGATTTGGGGATTGGGTGCTATTTATGCATATATAAATCATTGAGTAATGTACTAGAGATAGTGGCAAAGGCTGCCTCAAGTGATAACTCCATGTAGACTTCTCCTGGTATGATTGGAGCCATGTATGGTATGTTTATGTCAGAACATATGTGTTACATGTTAAACAACTTGTTTACACTTGTGAAGGGGATAAAAAGGTAAAAGTACTTGGTTTGCACTGGAAACTTGGTGATAAATGCAAGGGATGTGCAGTCATAATACCAGTGGCATGAAATGAAGAGTTGCTTTATAGCATACAACATCAGCAAACTGCAGCTCTGGTGTGGGTAGATACATACATAGATACGGGAGGTTTGAAACTTAAGGCTGGGAAGTTCATGGATTTTTTGTGCTTGTTCCAGAAAGTGCCATGAGTGAAGACCTTAATGACATGGCTGTTCACTTACCCTCCCAGAAGTCTGTGATGCAGGTTGTTAATTGTAGAAGGAAACTTCATATTGGTTCCATTCCCATATCATCTGCTTGACAGATGTGGATCTGTCTGTATGCCAGCAAAAAAGTGGTGAATTCCTGTATAAATTTTCTTCTGATACAATGTGCATTTGCACTGTTTTACTTCTGCTGTTCAAAATATGGTGGACCTATGCTCTAGCACAACATGGCTGATGGATGAAGCTTATTTATGTAATTTGTGTTGATGTAGGCTATTCTTTTCATTGGTTTATTGATTTTGCTGGTGGATATAAGGCTCTACCTTTTGCCTTTGAGCGAATGATAGCAAATTCTTACAACGTTTACAATTTTATGTGGTCTTTATTTTCTGCAAGCTGCATACTTTTGGGATGTATACCTGTGACCTACTTTATTCTTTGTAACTTAGAACTAGCTACATTATGGAGTGTTTGATAAAATGTGTCTAATGTGGAAGTCAAAGGTTGCTTTTTCCAATTTGCAATGAATATTTGTTAGGGGTGTCATTGAATTTGTGTTAATTTTGATCACTTGTGCATGTCTGATGTGATTATAGTCTTTTGCGTTATGTTTACTCTTGTTGCTGTGGTTCATCATATTAAGGACTTAGCAGCCATAAAGAGCTTGTTTAAGCTACTACAAACTAAATCTCTAGAACTCTGTGATATTTAATTATGATGTGGCTTTTAGGGACATTATGTAAATGCTGTCATATACACCCACTGCAGTGGTGCTGTGGTAGCATTGTCGCCTCACAGCAAGACTTTGTCCTGTTCGATTCTCAGCTAGAGTGTCTTCTGTGTGGAGGCATACGTGAATGGGCGTGCCTTCGTTGAAGGCTGTGCATCAGGCATACGTGAATGGGGCATGCCTTCGTTGAAGGTTGTGTGTCAGGGCTGGTAACCCGGTACGTAAAAATCTACTACCAATCATTAGTGCACTGGAGTTCCGCTGTGGCGACCCCTAACCGGGAAAAGCCGAAAGAAACAAGTGTCCCTAGAGACAATGCTCAGTTTAACAGTTGCAAACAAAATAAAATAAGCAGTTTTTGATATAACAAAAATATAGTAGAAGTCACATAAAAAAGGAGGAGGAGGAGCTGCTACTGTCTTCATTTTCATACAGACATTTTTACTAAAGGGTATAAAAACTATTCAGTTCAAAATAAAACACCTTGGCATTTAAACTGCATCCCTCTCTCATTATTATGTGCTCTGTTTAGATTAGGTGATCAGACTAGGGTTGTGTTTTTTTAGTGATGCTGGTATTTGAAACATGATTGCTAAAATGTAACATTTATCTATTAATAGCTCAATGCTGCTTCATTATATTTACGAGCCTTTGCAACATACTGCTGAAGAATTTTAGTAAATAAACTGTGTATCCCTTTCAAGGTGCTGATTTCTTCCATTTCATTAAATTAGTGAAGTCTGCAAAAAAAATCTTTTCCTGCTATGCATTGCTATATTTCAACAAGCTACAGAACTGCTTTTTCAGTTTGATTGATGAGCAGTAATTCCTATGCTACCTTTGACTCAAAATGACCTTTGTTAAAATGTTAGTACTTGAGATTATAAAATTAGTGTTTTGTTACAGAGCAACAATTCAGGTGTGTTTTGCATATTTGTTAAATGCAAAGCATAGCATGGCACTGTTTGTTACTGCATTGCACCATCTGGCACTGCCTGACATTGTGGTTCTGTTTGGTACTGCATGGTGCTATTTGACATTGCACAGCACAGCATGACACTGTTTGCCATGGTATGCACTGCATATTGTGCAAAGTCTATGATGTGATATATTGCTCTTCAGACTGAAGCTTCCTGCAAAGGAAATGAGTTTGACCTTCCTGTCATGTAATGTCTTATACATTGTCATGACTTTCATCACCAGATCTAGCCCATACAACTTAATGACATTGTTGTAACACACAATGGTATGAACTATGTTCTGTCTTCAAATTAACCACACACTAAATATCAGATATAAGGTTAATCATAAGCCTGACTGGAAATAATGAAGCCACTGTTTTTAAACTTTGCCAAGACAAGTTATTTACTGATAAGCTGTGATCTGGCAGTACAGCCTAGTACAAAGGGTTAGAGCTATCTGCTGCTAATGAACATGAAAGTAGAGTCCTGGGACTGTTTTACCTGATTACTGTATAACTTTGAGTAAGGCATTTAACTAGACAAACCCTTTGACATCACCCACACACTGAAAAGAGGTAGTTGTGCCTAATGGACACACACACACACACACACACACACACACACACACACACACACACACACACACACACACACACACACGCACTATTTCCTGACTGCTGGCATAGAGCTGGTCTGCTTTGCGGTAGGTGAGGTTTAGTTTCCATTTTTGCAATGGGCCCAAGAGTCTATATGTTTTGTTTCCCATCCAGGCTGCTTTGTTTTAGCTGGACCACTTGGCCATTTCATATAAAAGGGAAAGAAAGGTGAGCATTATAGATTGTTGCAAGAAAATGCCACCAAAGTAATGTGGAGGTATGCAGAAAATGAAGGTATCAGCTTTCCTTGAAGTCTGACGAAATTTGGAGTGTAAGCTTCAGAATCTCTTACCCTGTTATAACTTTAGGCAGGGGTTAGCTTTAAGAACCTCTGACTGTATATTTGAGGATAGTAAATTAAATGTCACTAAATCAGACTCCCTGCAATGCCCCTGCACTGCTGTAGCACAGACAGTGTGAAAGGGCAGTTCCACACAAAATGTCAATGTTCGTGTGCAATAAAAAAAGCTGGGCTTGTCTGTTTCCATCAATACAGATCAAATCTGAAAGGCAATTTCTCTGTAGCAACACTGGACAGGGTGGAGAGAAAAGCATATGATACCATCTGTAGTATAAGAAGCAACATATTTTAAGTCTGTTAATCATATGAGCACAATACTGTCATTGGAAAAGTTGTCAAAACACAAAAGAATTTAAAGCAGAATAACATTAAAAGGTTATCACCATGCTTAGGATACTTTAATTCTGTGAAAGTGTCATCTGTCCACTGTGCATAAAGCTAAGGCACTTATTTGTATTAGGGCTGGGGAGCTCTAGAATTTACTGGAAACAGAACCGAATACAGAACTGATTAAAATTTTAAACGTGGCTTCATAGATAGAACAGAACCATGCACAACATATAATGGCATTTGTAAGTGACTGTCTAGAGCTGAAGAACTAAAACTCACATTATATTAGGTAGAATTTGAGCTTAATTGATTCTGCTAAACAAACCTATATTTGCTTTACAAATGTTGTTGTTGTTGTGGTGCAAGTTGGGCCTGACATTTGGTTTCTGTTTTTGTGGAGTTCACATATTCTCCTTTTATCTGCATTTTTGGAGTAGTTTGATTTCTTACCCCAACCCCATCAAATAAATAAGCAATAAAGAAATAGAACAAAATCCCACTGTTGATCAGTTTCTCTAAACTGTCTTAAATATATTACATTTGCCTTCTGCCATTGTTTCCCACATTACAACAGAAATGGATCTGTGAGGAAACAGTTCACTTAACCAGTTATAATTAATTATATAAAAAAATACAGAAATAAAGAAGATATGACAAAAATAATAATAAAAATGTTGTAAAAGGTACTAAACAGAGTAAACAAGAGTAAGAAGGAGATATGAGTCTGTTGTAGTTATATCTGAAAAGAACAGTAACTGGTACAGGAGCATAAGTACAGAAGGAAGATTAATACTTGAAAATATTTGATTACATGTTGTGCTTTGTTTACCCCATTCAAGCTTCTGATTTGTTCCATGTCATTAAATGGATACACAAATTCAAGTCTGCAAAAACAGGCTTAAAATGCAGCCCTTTCCTGGTATACACTGCTGTATTCTACTTTGCTGGAGAGCTGTCTTTAAAATTTAATCATCATTTTATCTATCAGTTCCATAAGTTGTTAGCTTATGAAAATTGTTGCATTATTTCCTATCTATACGTTAACCATTTCAGTAACCAGTTGAAGTATTGGGACCTGCTAGAACAAGTTCTGAAATGCAGAGACTGAATGGCCGAAAGATTGGATTTACATGTACTAAGTCCAAGAGAATATTCCCTTTTCTCTGAGGTATAGCGATCTCAGAGTTGGTATATATGTTTGGGGCCGTAGGTGGTGCAGACCTAAAAATGAAGTTTAAAGGAGAAAAGTGATTTTAAAGATTCACTGTTCTGTGTTCTTGATCTTTTTTCCAGCTTGTTAGCACTTGGAACTTCAAGTGCCAACATTTCAATAGGGAGCTGTCATATACATCTGATTTATACTACAGATCTCGTTGTTTACTTTACTCATGGGGAAATTATGTTCATGCTCATGTATTAGTGCAAAAATGAAATTGTTATTCTTAATAACTGAGGTGAAAGTGAGAAAGTAGCAGATAAGTCAATTTGTTAGTTCTTATTTGTTGGAGTTATCCTGCATTAACCTGTGTTGCTAACTTGTTTTTTATCAATACTGTCAAATCAGTGCAAAATATTTGCAGAACATAAAAATGTAATATTTCTTTGCTACCCCTTTGATTAATGCATTTAATTTTCCATTTCAATTTCTTATGGGTTCATAGGTTCATAAGTTCATAGGTAGGTACTAGGCTATCTGCCCTAAGGCATTTATAAGCCTATTCAGAATGTATTGGCTTTCGCTGCCCTGTGCCTCTGTCCAGCAGAGCCATTGAAGTAATCCCCAGGATAAACTTTTTGTTTCCTATCCACTCGTCAAGGTTTCTCTTGAAGAGTGTTAGCGAGGAGCTCTGCCTAATGTAGATTGGAATCTTGTTCCAGAGCATAGGAAGTCCCTGGGACAGGAATCTATCCTTCCAGCACGTCCTCTTTATTGTTGTGGTGAGGTTTAGATCCCTAGATTGTGTGGCTCGAGGGGATATGATTTTCTTTAGGTGGAGCATGTCCATCAATTCTGGGTTGGACATGGCCTTGTATATCAGACAGAGATCACCTTTGAGTAGGCAGTATGCAACCGAGTACAGCTGGAGTTTCTTCAGTCGAGTGGCATAGGGCATCTGTTTTAGGCCAGTGATCCTCTTGGTGAGGTACTTCTGTGATCTTTCCAGCTGTTGCAGGTGTCTTGTAAGATACATCCCAAATGGGGTGTTGTACTCTATGATGGGTCTAATGAGTGATGCGTAGAGGGGCAGAATGACCTCTTTCGATCTAGATGCAAATCCTTTTGTGATTAGGTGGGCCACATAGAAGGATTTTCTAACCACTTTGGCAATGTGATTATCAAAGGAGAGATTACTATCTATTTGGGTCCTCAGATCCCTTATTACGTCTTCCGTATTTAGGGGGCTACCACCTATGTGGTAGTTTGTGGGTGCTTTGTTTTTTCCAAAGGGGATGACTATGCACTTTTTGGCATTCAGCTTGAGGCCATGGTTCTGACACCAGATATCTGTCTCAGTGAGACCCTTTTGCAGGATGTCTGTGTCAGCTGGGAAGTCAATTATAGCCCCTAGTCTGCAGTCGTTTGTGAACTTGGTCAGCCATAGTCCTCCTGTGCTTGCCTGTACCTCTGAGAAGTATATGCCGAACAGGAGGGGTCCTAGGACTGAGCCCTGGGGAATTCCACTTGTAGCCGGTTTAGAGTTAGACCTAGCTCCTGCAACTCTTACCATGTGGGTTCTGCCCGTGAGCCAGTTGGCAACCCATCTCATGATGTAGGGGTTTATATTCAGTCTGGTGAGCTTGTCTATAATACCAAAATGGGGAATGGTGTTGAAGGCCTTTGCGATGTCTAGGTAGGCTATGCAGACCACCTTTCCCTCGTCTAAAGCCTTGGTAACTGTCTCAAAGAAGTCCACCAGGTTTAGGAGGCATGATCTGCCCTTAACAAAGCTGAACTGGGTAGGGTTCAGTGTTTGGAGGTTCCCAATGTCTCTGTTAATGAAATCCATGATGATGCGCTCCATAGCCTTGCAGACTAAGCTAGTCAGGCTTATAGGGATAGTTCCTGGAGTCTGTTGTGGCTCCACCTTTGTGGACCAGAATAAGTGTTGCTGTGCACCACTCTATGTGCACATAGCCTGTGGAGAGGCTGAATTTAAACAGTGTGTTTAGGTGAGGGGTTAGTTCATCTTTGAGCTCATGTAGGATGCAGCCTGGGACACCGTCCAGTCCCATTGATGCTGTGTTTTTGGCTTTGGAGAGGGCTGTTTTAACCTGAGTGTCTGTGCTTTCAGGAGCACTACATTCTTCAGGTATGGTTATGGGCCCTTTTGGGGCTGAGGGGGGGGCGTGAAGTTTGCACTGTACCTGTCTGCCAGGATATTGGTGATATCGGTTGGTTCAGTGTATTTTGTGCCATTCTGCACTAACTCTGAGCAGATCTGAGAATTGTCACTTAGGTTCTTGACATAACTAAAGAATGCCTTGTGGTTATCTTTGGAGTCCTTGGCAATTTTTCTTTCAAAGCTAGCCTTGAATGATTTTATGAGGAATCATAGTTTCTTGCTGATACGGATCAGGAATGTCCTCCCTTCTTGGGATTTTGCTCTTTTCTGCTACCTCCCTGGACTACATGAAAAGAGACATGGAAGAGCTCTCTGATCACATAGCCTAAAACAGATGCCCTATGCTGCTTGACTGAAGAAACTCCAGCTGTACTCGGTTGCATACTGCCTACTCAAAGGTGATCTCTGTCTGACATACAAGGCCATGTCCAACCCAGAATTGATGGACATGCTCCACCTAAAGAAAACCATATCTTTTCCTCCTTCTATTTTATAAGTTGTTTATAGCAGGGGTCCACCAGACTGGTTTCCTTTTTTTGGAGGAGTGAGTCTTGGTTTTGTATTGGGATAGCATGATCCATGCATTCTTGTAGGTGCCCGTAGAGTGCATTAGTAAAGGATTTTGCAGCTTGGGCAGTGTTATCCTTTAGCATGGGGGTTTTGAAACATTCCACCTCGGTCTTAAGTAACATAAAGGTTGCTTTTGAAAAGTTTTTCATGGTGGTTTCTTTGACTGGGGGTGGGCGTGGAATGTGGATATCCAGAGTGATTAGTTTATGGTCAGAGCTAACCAGCGAGGGGTTGACCTCTGGTGTGAAACACTGGTTGCCCATGTTGGTGATGACCAAGTCTAATATGTTGTCGCCTCTGGTGGGGGTGGTGACCAGTTGATCCAGGGTGTTTGAGGTTATAAATTCTAGGAAATGTTGGGCAAGGGAGTTAGTACTTGAGTAGTTCTGCCAGTTAATGTTTGGGTAATTGAAATCACCTAATATTAGTGTGTTTGGTAAGACCTTTATGTTTCCCAGTGTTTCCAAAAATGTGAAATGGGAGTCCTGGGACATGGTGGGTGATCTGTAGCAAGCTACAATTTGAATTGCAGTTTTGCCTGTTGTTAGTTGCACGTGGATGATCTCTGAAGCATCGTGCTGTGACACTAACCTGGTGGTGTGGGTATCCTTGATGAATATGGATACGCCCCCACCTTTTGTAGTTCAGTCTGGGTTTTGTGGCCGAAATGTATGGTATGAGTTGTAGCCTGGTAGTGCTGGTGTGCTCTCTGTAGCCTTAAACCAGGTCTCTGTTACTGCATATATATCAATTTTCTCTATACTGAGGAGTGCCTCGAGTGTGTGCATTTTGAGATTTAGACTTCGGCATTGAGTAGCATTACCCTCAGTTTTTTGTTACTTGTGCTATTTACGGCGGTGGGTTTGTCTTTTGAGCCTTGCCTAAAAAAGGCACTATGGGGGTGGCAAGAGCCTTGGCCAGTATTTGAAAGCTTAAGGGTGACAGGTGCAAGCCGTCTCTAGCGAAGCAGCGTGGCTTGTCGAGCATGTCATCCAAGGCTGACAGACACTAGATCCCCTTTAAATGACACCTGAAGCTTAGCCAATTGTTGAAATTGAAATTTTTTTTCTTTATATCGTGGTATCATTCTTGGTGAGGGCAGGATGTTACTCAGGGTCAGGGTCATACCGATTTGGGCTATGTGATCATAGAGCTCTTCCATGTCTCTTTTCATGTAGTCCAGGGAGGTACGGCTCAGGTCATTCACACCATCATGGACAATGACAGTCGTATTTGTACTTGTTTTAGTGTGACCTGAGTGCTTGTGTTATTTGGCGGATTCTGACACCTGACAGGCAGCTTACAGTGAACTTCTCCTTGTTCAGCCTAGTGAGTGGGACATCAGTGTGCCTGACTATAGAGTCACCTATTACTAGTGTGTTGGGTATGTTATTTTGCCTTAAGGGGTGTGATTGCATGGCACTCTGGTTTTGTGAAGTATGCTTTTCATGGTTTGTGTTGAGGGGTGGAGGTTGCTTGGATGTCTGCTTTGGAGGTCTCTGTTGCTTATGCAGATTTTTATTTAGACCCTCCGAGTATGTTTTCGTGTATTTATGTGTGTTTTTTGCTGGTGCTGGTTTCATAGGTCTATGTGAGACTGGTGGTGTGATGCAAGTAATTCCCTTCTCCTCTTGACTGTCTGGTCCAGTCTTGTGTTGAGAGAGCTTAGCCTCCAGTTTGGCTGCATAATTGCATCTCTCACATGTATTAGTGTTTGGTGGTAGGAGGAGTGGGTTGTCTGTGTACATGAGGCAGTTGTAACATTGCCTCAAAATGCCCAGAATCACCATTTGGACTGGAGAGTACACCTGAAACTGCCCCTTGGACATGCCTGAATAGGTACAGTGAGCTGTTTTACTGATTGGCTGGTAAGGTCGAATAGAGAGCCTTGTCCTTCTCTACAGTATAGGGGGGGTCTAGTGCTAAGGTTTATTAGTGATTGCTATGTGTTTTGAGCAAGTGCCAGGCTGAGAAGTTAATGGTTTGAGTACTTAAGTTGAAAGTTTGTCTAGTTCCAAGGGAAAAATTGAAGAGTAGACTTTGTGGAGCAAGGAATAGTTATACCCTAGCTAACCAGTGCTGCCCGGCATGCAAAACCGCACTAATGTGACTGCGACACCTCTCCATACATACATGTAGCAAATATAATTCATGCTGAATTAACACTATTTTACTTGTAGATTTATAACCCTCAGTGTCCTGTTGTAAACAGCTTATCAGCTAGAACTGACTGTGTAATTTCTGTTTATTTAAGGATAGATGTCAATGTTTGGTAATTTGTCCATCAGACCTAGCTATGCTTATGAAGAGGCTTTGTAGATTATATTGGGGAGTAGTGAGCTGTGCACCAATTTGGATCCTATAATTGCCAATTCTGAAATGAGTGACTATAAGCAAGTCATTAGCTTTCCTTGTCCTGAAATGAAATGCTGAAAGTGTACACGAAGTCTTTTTGGTTCAAAAGTAAAAAAAAAACAACAGTCATGCACATTATGAATTTTGTTATTATTATTTGCCATGAGTCATACACAAACCAATACATTTGTTTTTTTTTTTTAGAACAGAGATGTAGGTAAATGCAGTTACTGTTCTTTTTTTTCAGTTCCATTTCATTTTGCATAACTGAAGGGATGAAAAAGAGTATCTACAAGCAAATATGTAAACTTGTTTTAGAATCTGTCATATTTTAACAGATTTTGTTTCCATATAGCATTACAGTTTGTACTCATTGCAATCATCTTACAAAAGAGAGATTACTTGAGCTGTTCAGGTATCTATGGTGGAAAGAGTTGGTCATATGGCAATGGTATATATATATACATATATATATATATATATATATATATATATATATATATATATATATATATATATATATAGTTCCCCTTCACAAGATCGAATGGATGGAAGCTCGAAATTCATAATCTCGAGACCAGAATCTTGAACTTCCATTCACTCGAAATTGTGAATGGGAGCCTTAGGTTTAAAAAAATAAAAAGTTAACTTACCTTATTGCAGGGGACCAGATCCCCTGTACCCTAGCAGTTTAAATGTGAATGTTCTGTGACCGTACTATAGTGGAGGAATGGAAAATCTTCCGTTTTGCACTTACACATATATATAGCGCGGAATGGGAGATTTCCCTTTCCTTTGCTATAGTGCGATCTCGGAGTAGGTATATTTAAGTAGGGGTGGGGGCACAGGGGAAGCACCCTCAACATTTGAAAGGTGTTCATTTTTTTTGTCCCTTTCATATGTTTGAGTTTCTCTAAATTTGAGATTCTGGTTTCGAGTTTATGACTTTCGAGTTTAGAGAAATTCGATCATATGAAGGGGAACTATATATATATATATATATATATATATATATATATATATATATATATATATATATATATATATATATATATATATATATATAGTGGATAAAAAAAGTTTACACACCCCTGTTAAAATGCCAGGTTTTTGTGATATAAAAAAGTGAGACCACAATAAATAATTTCTAAACTTTTCCCATCTTTAATGTGACCTATACCTGTACAATTCATTTGAAAAACAAACAAATCTGTTAGGGGAAAACATAAAAAAAAAAATGTAGAAATAGCTGGTTGCAAGTGTGCACACCCTTAAACTAATACTTTGTTGTTGAACAACCTCTTGATTTAATTACAGCATTCAGTCTTTTTGTGTACACACCTGCCATCAATTAAAGAGACTCTGATTAACCCCAAATAAAGTTCAGCTGTTGTAATAGGATTTTCCTGATATTTACTCAGTTGTCTGCTAAAGCAAAAGTCATGGTTTGCAGAGAGCTTACAAAGCATCAACGGGATCTCATTGTTAAAAGGTATTGGTCAGGAGAAGGGTAGAAAAAAGATTCCACAGCATTGGATATGCCATGGAATGCAGTGAAGATAGGCATCAAAAAGTGGAGAAAATATGGGACAACAGTGACGTTACAGAAAACTAGACGTCTCTCCGAAATTGATGAAAAGACAAGACAAAAACTGGTCAGTGAGACTGCCAAGAGACCTACAGCAACACTGAAGAAGCTGCAGGAATTTCTGGCAAGTACTGGTTGTGTACTACATGTGACAACAATCTCCCGTGTTCCCCATATGTCTGGGCTATGGGGTAGGGTTGCAAGATGGAAGCCTTTTCTTACACAGAAAAATATCCAGGCCTGGCTAAAATTTGCAAAACAATACATCGTCTCCCAAAAGCATGTGGGAAAATGTGTTATGGTCTGATGAGACCAAGGTTGAACTTTTTGGCCACAATTCTAAAAGGTATGTTTGGCACAAAAACAACACTTCGCATCACCAAAAGAAAACCATCCCCACCGTGATACATGGTGGTGGCAGTATCATGCTTTGGGGTTGCTTTTCTTCAGCTGGAACTGGGGCTTTAGTCAAGGTGGAGGGAATTATGAACAGTTCCAAATACCAGTCACTTTTGTCCCAACACCTTCAGGCATCTGCTAGAAAGCTGAAGATAAAGAGGAATTTCACATTTCAACATGACAATTACCCCAAGCATGCATACAAATCAACAAAAGAATGGCTTCACCAGAAGAAAATTAAAGTTTTGGAATGGCCCAGCCAGAGCCCAGACCTAAATCCAATAGAAAATACGTGGGGTGACCTGAAGAGGGCTGTACACAAGAGATGCCTTCTGCCCTCACAATCTGACAGATTTGGTGTGCTTTTGCAAGGAAGACTGGGCAAATATTGCCAAGTCAAGCTGTGCCATGCTAATAGACTCCCACCAAAGAAGACAGAATGCTGTAATTAAAACAAAAGGTGCTTCAACAAAGTATTAAAGGGTGTGCATACTTATGCAACCAGCTTATTGTACATTTTTTTTTTATTTTTTATATTTTTTTCCCCTAACAGATTTGTTTGTTTTTCAGTTGAATTGTACAGGTTATAGGTCTCATTAAATGTGGGAAAAGTTTTGATATTATTTATTGTGGTCTCATTTTTATATCACAAAAACCTCACATTTTAACAGGGGTATGTACACTTTTTATAGCCACGGTATATGTATTCAAGCAGTTAGCTCCTCTTTTCTTTAAATTCAGAATGTTGTTAAAATTCAGCAGTGTCTTGAGTACTAGACTTTGTGAAATGCATAATTTGAATGTAATTCTAAACAGTATCCTAAAGATGTATTTTAACTGGGCAGCCCAAAAATTTGTTAAGGTCAGATATGATTTCAACCATACAACCTCTCCATTAGTATCCCATTTTTCCTATTGGCCTTTTCAGGCCACCATCCCATCCTATAACCTTTCAGCCATTGTTTCTACATAGGGTTTTAGCAGCGGTGATTATCATTACCAACACACAACAGTTATTTGGGGGGGGGTTGCTTTATATGCTCTAACTTTTTTCCTAGAAGTCATTCTGTACTTTTTAAGTTGCTCCTTTCTCAGTCTGAAACATAAATCAGCCTTGCAAGGACCGATATCGTGCCCTTTCTGTGAAACGTAGCACTAGAATGTAGCCACTCAAACCCACCTATCTCTCATGGTGCAGTGGTGATAAAAGTTTGCTGACTAATTCTGTGCAGGTAATTGCACTGAATCATACCTTTCAACTGCCCAGATTTTTACAGAATGTTCAGATTTTTGCCTCATATTTTTTGTATGTTCTTCATAAAATGTTTGGTTTTCTAGGACATCATTGGAATGATATGGATATTAAAGTAACTAAACAATAACATGCATTTGAGTTTCAGACTTCACATTCTTCAGAAAATGCACGCTAACACAAATACTGTTATTCTAGCAATTTCTAAGTCTGTAAGAGAAATATTTAAATTTGTCCTTATTTTTGGACCATTGCCCCCCCCCCATTATGTCAGAGTTTGTCCATATCTCTTGCACTAAGAAGTTGAGAAGTATCGATTGAAGTCAAGCACCGTACAGCAGCAAGCCAGCACAAGCCTTCATTTTCTTGAAAAGTTACTTGCGATCATGGATACTAGAATGCATTTCATTCATACATTCCAAATTAATTTTGTCTGATATGAAAGGCTAGCCCAATGTATAGCTGTTTTAGCAGCTTTACAATGTGTTATGTTCTCTTCATTCTTCCACACTATACCATCTCACTCCAATAACAACCCCTTTTCAATTATTATGTGTCATTTAGTAGATGGTGCTGTTCAGACTGACTTATTTTGTTTTGCTAGCTTGTAGAATCAATCTAATGGCTTCACTTAATGCAGTGAATAGACCCTTAATTTCTCCACCAGGGTGAGAGTACTCTGGTATATTCATTCCCTAGAGGAAGTGAAATTTATTGACTAGGGAGTGGGTCTGTCTGCAGATCATATGGCTTGTTCTATCTCCACTACCCATGAGGCTTTTGAGCTTTGCGACCGCTATCCTCTGGAGGTACATGCTTGCTTATAAGAATTTGCAACCTCCAAACCAAGTGGCACATCACTTGCAGCACACATATTCTAGGGTGTTCCTGCTGCCAGAAATATACCTACATTCCTGCAAGTGTCACCTATGCGTTGAGACTATCTGCCTCCTTCCCCTCAGGGTGGGTGACCCAGCATCCTCCATTCATTCCTATCTTGACCTGCCTCGACCCTCTAGTACCAGTGCCGCTAATCAGACTCAGATTGTCTTGAATGCATCCAGAGCTTTATTTCTCTGTGCAGTGGGGCTGAAGTGTGATCGCCAGTGCATTGCGTCTTTTCTATAACAGATTGTTGAAATAATTTGGTAATTGCACCGTTGGTCATTCTCCAGCGCAGCCGGTGACGTCATCTCCACGCTCGGAGTTCCGGAGTAATAGTGGCAAGAGGACGACCGTAGAAGGAGAAGCAGAGGGGTCTAACCACGGGCGCTCGTCAGAAAGGGAAGGAGATGGTTCCATTCAACATTCGAAACCTGCAAAAAGGGACTATTGTGTGGGGAACAGTGACCGTTCTTCCAGATTTACACAAACATCTAAAGGTACTGTTCAAACACATCCGCATACCTTTGGTGATGCGGAAATACCAGTTGCTTGTGAAAGACAGTTGAAAGATGGTTACGATACTAGATATAAAGACATTATAGAAAAAGTTTATACATTTGATAATATTGTTGACAATTCCCAAAGAAATGCAAAATGAAAGGAACCAAGCGGGCAGAGACTTTGAAATGTCGCTGAGAGACAAATTATTTCTCTTTGAGAAAACATTGTATAAATATAAATGTTTAGAGATTGACAACAACTATTTACATCAATGTTTGATATGTAAAACAGTCCCGCAAGGACTTAGGTTTTATAAATACCCTTTTGGTATTCAATACAATGAGAACGTTTTAAATGATTTGCAAGCGTTTTTTGATGACTGTGGTTTTACTTTAATGTCTAAATTGATTAAGTACAATGAAGTGAAATTAAAGAAACTTTATAATGAAGTGAATGAATGTCAGAAAGAGATAATTAATGACTTGTTATTTGAAGAATATGACAATTTATACCAAAATATTTTAAAGAGAGTTGAAGTTAAGATAGGTAAAGTATACATAAGGAAACAAGGTAAACTATCTAGGGACAAAGCGCAGTACAAGAAAGGAAATAGTTATCCCTTACCATTTCAAAAAGGCAGGAAGGATCAGGGCAACCATATTAATAGGCCTGTAAATGGGTACAATAAGAATACTGGAGGTAACAAAAGGGTAGAATTTCAGGATTTTGAGGAAGGGTTTCAAACTAGGAATAGACACATGGATGAGTTGGATTCTTTTCATGAGGAAACTGAAAATTTTTTAGGTCCCCGCAGATCCGAAAGAATAGCAAACAAACAAAGAAACCCCTCGGATCCAGGGCCACAGGAATTAACCAATGGGACGGATTTTGTATGGAGGACCAGAGGGAGGAGGGGGAAATAGAAGAAATAGTGCTTGATGGAAATGGTATTACACAAACATACAGAGGTTATAAAATACACAACTATACTAATTTAAAAATGGAAAAAGAACATTTTGATATATTTTCAAAGGGGTTTAAGTTTGTTAAGACCACACATGGGGATTTAGTAAACATACTGCTGGAATTAAAAATATTCCTACGAAAATTAAACTTGCAGTTTGCTTGTAAACAGCATAATACTGTTAATACCCCAGTTACTTCACTTGGTGAACACATAGAAGTACTAAGGAGAAGCAGTATTTACAACCCCCCATTACACCCTGTGATTGGGGCTTTTGAGTGTATAGTGATGAATGACATTTACGACACATTCGAGCCAACTAAAAGGTTGAATAAAACCACGAATTTAAATGAAAGAGAGTTCACTCTGTTTGAACAACTAAGAAAAGATAATAATCTTAGATTTATGCAACCTGACAAGGGTGGGGGAATGGTTATTTTTCATCAAGAAGCATATAACAATGTTTTAACAGACATACTGATGGATCAAACAACCTATACCACTGTGTCGATGAACGAAATACAAATAGCATATGGAAGAATAGATAGTTGGCTGGAAGAATATTTTATTGAGAATAGAATTGGAAGGGACACATTTAATTTCTTGAAACAAACTTACCCCTATATACCACAAATATTTGCAATACCGAAGATACACACAAAAATATTTTAAGACCACCCTTCCGTCCAATAGTTTCAGCAAAAAAGTCTAAAACCCAACCTTTGTCAGTGTTTATTGACCAGCAATTAAAAGATATTGTCAGAACACAGACACATTTAGTGCAAGATTCCTGGGATTTCTTAGGCAAAATAACAAACGAATTATGGTCAGAGACGGTTAAAATGGTGACCATTGATGTTAAAGAATTATTCACCTGCATACCCAGGAAACACGGGTTTGAGCTTTTCGAAAATTGTGTTCATAAACATTCAAAATTAAACCTTGATAGGAAAAAATTGTTGTTGGAATTGACTGAAATAGTCTTAGACAACAATTTTATCACCTTTCAAGGGGAATATTACAAGCAGATCACAGGTGTGGCTATCAGCTTGTGCCCCATATATGCAAATCTGGTCCTTCTAGAATGGGAAGAAGAATTTATTTTTAAGAGTCCTTATCAGAAAAATATAAAAATATATCTTCGTTTCCTGGATGATATTTTTATATTATGGGAGGAAGATACCACAGAAGACCTAAAAGAATTCATGACATACATCAACCAAACTACTTCCTTCCTGTCCTTTACCTATGAAATTGACAACAAGGTTATAAATTATCTTGATATAACCTTGAGCAAGGGGACTTCTGGTTTTAAATCAAACATTTTTCGTAAAAACACATGGTGCAACAGTTATTTACATTTTAACAGCCAGCACCCCCTACACCAAAAGAAAAGCATTATTAAAGGGCAGGCTGTTAGAATAGCCAGAATGACGTCCCAACATCAGGATTTACAAAAAGAATTTTCCTTTTTAATGGAAAAATTCTTGGAAAGGGGTTATCCCAAACAGGTAGTAGGTGAGATTCTGGAACAAGTCTATAAAGGATGGGGTACAAAATATAAACCTCTTTTAGGTAATAAATTTATTCCCAATGAGAAAAAGGCGGACAATTCAGAGGATTATATGAGTGCCTGTATTGTGGAATATAATGGATTTTCTGACCATTTTATTAATATTATCAAAAATAATTGGTCTATTTTTAAAACTAATAAAGAGATATACCAGATAGTTGGAAAGAAACCAAGAATTATATACAAGACAGCCACTAATTTTAAAAGATTTTTTGAAATGGAAAATATTAAACATGACTCCAAAGAAGGTACTAAAAGATGTGGTAGATGTCGACAATGCATGTACATCAATCCAATTGTGGAATTAAAGTTGGAAAATGGCTTGAAAAGTAGAATTGCCTTTGTAAGGGCAACTGTAGAAGCAAGATGTTGGTGTATTTAGCTATATGTTCTACATGTTCTGCTTTCTATGTGGGGAAGACCGAGAGGTCCCTCAGAGAAAGAATATATGAACATATTTATAACATCAACAAGAGAAAGGAGACTAGTGCCTTATTTAAACATTCTGTGGATTGTATAGGTTTTACTGATTTCAAGTTTGGGATTTTGGAACATGTTAAACCTGACCCAAGGAGGCGACATTAAAAATCACTTGCTTCAGAAAGAAATTAGGTGGCAGCTGAGGTTAAAGCAAACATGCCCCGGCTTAATGAATACACAAACATTAAGGCTATTCTAGTGGAAAAAGCCTATAATGTATAAACAACTGTTTGTGTTTGAATATATATCACATTAATATATTTTCAAACAGAAATTATAGTTACAAGTGTCAACATTAACCCACAAACACACTATGAGATTTTTGAGTGGGGTCAACATAACAATTGTTTGAAATATCCAAGATGGTATGTTTGTTTGTGATAAATATCAAATTGTTTTAAAACAGTTTTTAACAACATAAATATAACAACAGTTTTTAACAATAGTTTTTAACAAAGATAAATACACTTTTTTAGAATACAACACATTTTTACAAGTCAATAATGTTTAATATTCACTTCTGTATTTATTTAATTATGTATTTCACTAGTTAATTAATTATTTATTTATTTACAACATAACTAACAATCAGTTAACAAGTTATAACACAATATATTAAGTAATGTAATTTCATGTATAATTTTATGTATAATATATATATGTGGTTATTTTATTTAACAATATAGGCATTAATTAACTATTGTGTATAAAAACAAATGTTAATTATAATACAAAAGGCACTGAAGCACCTTAACCAGATTGGTCATCAATATTTTAAGTCCCTAAGGATTGATTGTTAAAATTGCATTAGATAAAGGGAATATATTATAGAAAACAATGTGTACAGCTTTAAATTTTAAATGCTTGTGCAATTAATGGATTAATTAATTGTTTCAAATGGTATATAAATCACTGGCACCACATTATTCATTATTCTGAAGAAGTCTGCATTCGGCAGATGAAAGCGCTAGATCTGTAATTGTGTTTTAACAATAGTTGTTTATTAAAGTACTGAGGTCTGTATACACGGAGTTTTATTCTTGGATTGGTTTATGATAACTTTATTTTTGAGATTGTTGAAAAGCCACTTTTAGAATTCATGTTGACTGCTTAAGTGAGTTGTAGCCAAGTTTTACATTGGTGGAAGCTTTTTGGTCATACTGACTCTGTCCATAATATTTTGTATCCATGTATTTTATATTTTTTTTCTCTGAGAACTTGACAATTAACTTCATCCTATCCTCATACCTGGACCACTACTGTGAGCATGTAGCTCTGGCAAATTAAGTAGGACATTACTGGTTCAAGTAGAAATTACCGTAACTTGGCATTCTACTGAGCTCCTAATAGCCTGGGAAGGTTACATCTCTGACAAGGCATCATGCTCCTTCTGGACTTGGCTAAGGAGAATGTTGCAAAATGATTCAAGGGGTGAGATACTGAAGGTAATGACATCTGCCACATTTTTTCTCTTCCTACCCAATAGGTACACTGTATCATGTTCTGCTGTCAGCCTCTGCTGTGAACTCACAGACAAGAGATCCTACATCCTGCATCCTTTAAAAACTCTTCCAGCACTCAGGCTGCTGCCTAGATGACTAGTGTGACTAAAACACCCTACCAGTGTATAGCTGACATTTGCATGCATTAGGGAAATATAGTAGTGTTTATCTTGCACTCTGAGAAAGATTATGCATTATTTGCCTTCTAAATGAAAAGCTTAAAATAATTTTTGCATTGGATATTAGGATGGTTAAATTTTATTATTTAAAGATGTACATAGTTATGTGTGTTTATATTAACAGGCTATGAGGGTGTATTTTTTTGTTTGTTTGAGGATTTTTATTAAAACAAATTTTTTTGTAAAATATGACATATGTTCCAAAGTTGATAAGAAAAACTGTACAAAGGATTAACCTGACAAACTTTAGTGGGTGTATGTATCACAAAAGCTGAAAATAGACATTTAAAAAAGTTGTCATATATAATAAGTGGGAATAACGACTGCTTACCATAATGGCGCTACTTTCTATTTTATCTTGGAGTGTGAATAGTCTCCCAGGTATAGACAAAAAAGAAAGAATACTTAATCATATTAAGAAAAGCAGACCGCAAATAATAATGCTACAGTAGACACATTTGGAAAGTACTGAGCATGTGAATTTGATGAAGAAAGGATTTCATGATAGATTTTCTGCAGAATAGCATGGACAAAGGAAAAGATGAGTACTTATATTAATGGCTAGAACAGCTCTAGTAGTATTAGAAGAGAGGAAAAATAATAATGGCAGATTTGTGGTAGTAAGGGACTACTGGCAAGAGATGAGGATTACACTGGCATGTATTTATATTCCACCTAAAATTGCTATTTGGAGGTTAAAAAAACTTTGGGTGAAATACTCATCTTTTCATCTGGGAATATTACTTATAGATGGGGACTGGAATTTGATTTACAACAAGAGGGTGTATATGTTGGGGGTGCTAGAAGGGAAATATAATGAAAGAGTGTAGATTTCTGAAGACATTTATGAAACTGTTTGATATGAAAGACATTAATTCAGTAGGAACCTGGAGAAAATTTTCATATTATTCCCTAGTGTACATCAAATGGGCTAGACTATGTCTACTTGAGAGCTTTACTGCACATCCAATAACTGTTTTAGCTCATGCACCAATAATTACTAAGATAAAAATGCAGGGTAATGAAGTAAAAATTAGACACACGGTACTTCCCCCCTACCAGTTAAAAAGACAGGGATTTAAGGAATGGGTAGTGTAAATTATCCAGGAGTTATTAAGGAAGATATAAAGTACTCCAGAACGTATAGCTAGCGAGCGGGTTAAAATGAAAATGAAGTTTAAAAATATGGTAGAAATAAAATAAAAAGAGATCTGATTAACTAGTAATAAGAATTATTTAGAGGGGCTAACAAAGATTAAAGTATTACAAAATAAGGGGAATCTTACATAAATAAAAAGCACAATTGTAGAGTGCAAAAGAGAAAATAAGGGCTATCTGGATATGCATGAGTTTAGAAAATTACTTCTAAGTAACTGTTTTTAATACTCTAGAGCACAAAAAATTTGGCACACTGACTCTGGCAAGAAAAGAAAAATAATCAGAGATCCTATAGAGGTATTAGATATAGTTCAGAAATTTAATGAAAATTTGTAGAAAGCAGAGAAGTGGAGAAACCAAGGAAAAAGCACAGATGGAAATATTTATGGAAGACTTAAATATGCCAACGTTAGAAGGAAATTAGACTCAACACCTAACAGTTAAGATAGGAGGAGATGAGATAAAAAATGATGATGCATAACCAATCTGCAGGAAAGTCTCCAGGAATAGATGGTATTTCAGTGGGAGTTTGGAAGTTAGGAAGGAAGAAAGTGATATAGATCTAGAATGTTTTAAGAGTATTTTAAAAGAAGGAGAGGTGTCAGCACCCAGTAAAAAAACTGTGGTGGCTGTAATACCTAAAGAAAATAAAGACCTATCTAACCCAGCTTCATAAAGACCTACTTTAATTTTAAACCATGATTAAAAGAATGGCAAAGATGATGTCAAAATTGATAGATATGACTCAGTGTGGTTTTGTGGAAGGAAACAAACATTTGACAACATTAACAGAACAATGATGATCCAGGGGGAAATAGAACGTAAGCAAATACAGCTGTTATTTGTGAGTCTTGATGCAGAAAACACCTTCAACAGAGTTATCCAGGATTTTATGAGTAGGACAATGAAAGCATTCACATTTCCTGATATAATAATAAGGTAAATTAGAAGGCTATATGAGGGATTGGTGGCAAAAAATTAAAGTCAGAGGGTTTAACTCTGAAGTTGTGTCTAAACTGAGGAGCCAAGCAGGGGTGCCCTCTTTACCCTTTGGTATTTGTGTTATATTAAGAACCACTGACAAAGAAAATAAGGGACTCAGAAATACAAGGATATAATTGGTATGGTATTAAAGAAAAGTTGGCTTTATTTGCAGATGGAAACAGAAAAGGATATATCAGTGTTGTGAAATATTTTGAGACAGTTCCAGATTTTGTTTAGGATATAAAATTAATAAGGATTAAAACAAAGGTTAAAGCTATAAATGATGCACCCACATATGAATTGGTTCAGCAATGCCCATATTTATGGGGACAAGATAAAATTACATATTTAGGAGTATGGATTAAAAAGAATTTGGTTATGGCAGCTAAGTATATATGGGAAGAGACTAAATAGTAAAATGTTTTTAGTCCATTTAGTTTTATACACAGATCAGGCATATTTTTATCAACCAGAAGAGAAGTTGTGGATAGTAGTTAATAAAGAGTTGAAGGATTTTTTTTGGGAGGGGAAGAGGGCAAGAGTCAAGTCGGATAAGTTGATCCTCCTAATAGAACAAGAAGGTTTAGAATTACCTGATTTGAATGGATATTTTAGAGCTACACAGTTAAGGCTGTTATACATAACACAAGCAGAAAGCTGCAATTTAAAGTGGAAAGAGATGATGATGAAGCTGAGGGGTAATTCAAGAAAGAAGGAAAGAATGGTATTTTGTACATAGATCCTTAAGGAGAACAACAACAGACATACAGAATATTATATTCATAAAGTAGTAGAAAGTATACTAAGAACTAAGTCAACATGGGAATGGAGGAAGGAGGTTCTGCCAGTAGGGATGACTGTAATTAGGGTACAGAGAATAGACAAGAGGTGTTGGAATTTACTGGAGGAAGATGGAAAAAGAACCGAGGTATTGAGAACAAACAATATGCCAACGTTAGAAGGAAATTAGACTCAACACCTAACAGTTAAGATAGGAGGAGATGAGATAAAAAATGATGATGCATAACCAATCTGCAGGAAAGTCTCCAGGAATAGATGGTATTTCAGTGGGAGTTTGGAAGTTAGGAAGGAAGAAAGTGATATAGATCTAGAATGTTTTAAGAGTATTTTAAAAGAAGGAGAGGTGTCAGCACCCAGTAAAAAACTGTGGTGGCTGTAATACCTAAAGACAATAAAGACCTATCTAACCCAGCTTCATAAAGAACTACTTTAATTTTAAACCATGATTAAAAGAATGGCAAAGATGATGTCAAAATTGATAGATATGACTCAGTGTGGTTTTGTGGAGGGAAACAAACATTTGACAACATTAACAGAACAATGATGATCCAGGGGGAAACAGAACGTAAGCAAATACAGCTGTTATTTGTGAGTCTTGATGCAGAAAACACCTTCAACAGAGTTAGCCAGGATTTTATGAGTAGGACAATGAAAGCATTCACATTTCCTGATATAATAATAAGGTAAATTAGAAGGCTATATGAGGGATTGGCGGCAAAAAATCAAAGTCAGAGAGTTTAACTCTGAAGTTGTGTCTAAACTGAGGAACCAAGCAGGGGTGCCCTCTTTACCCTTTGGTATTTGTGTTATATTAAGAACCACTGGCAAAGAAAATAAGGGACTCAGAAATACAAGGATATAATTGGTATGGTATTAAAGAAAAGTTGGCTTTATTTGCAGATGGAAACAGAAAAGGATATATTAGTGTTGTGGAATATTTTGAGACAGTTCCAGATTTTGTTTAGGATATAAAATTAATAAGGATTAAAACAAAGGTTAAAGCTATAAATTATGCACCCACATATGAATTGGTTCAGCAATGCCCATATTTATGGGGACAAGATAAAATTACATATTTAGGAGTATGGATTAAAAAGAATTTGGTTATGGCAGCTAAGTATATATGGGAAGAGACTAAATAGTAAAATGTTTTTAGTCCATTTAGTTTTATACACAGATCAGGCATATTTTTATCAACCAGAAGAGAAGTTGTGGATAGTAGTTAATAAAGAGTTGAAGGATTTTTTTTGGGAGGGGAAGAGGGCAAGAGTCAAGTCGGATAAGTTGATCCTCCTAATAGAACAAGAAGGTTTAGAATTACCTGATTTGAATGGATATTTTAGAGCTACACAGTTAAGGCTGTTATACATAACACAAGCAGAAAGCTGCAATTTAAAGTGGAAAGAGATGATGATGAAGCTGAGGGGTAATTCAAGAAAGAAGGAAAGAATGGTATTTTATACATAGATCCTTAAGGAGAACAACAACAGACATACAGAATATTATATTCATAAAGTAGTAGAAAGTATACTAAGAACTAAGTCAACATGGGAATGGAGGAAGGAGGTTCTGCCAGTAGGGATGACTGTAATTAGGGGTACAGAGAATAGACAAGAGGTGTTGGAATTTAGTGGAGGAAGATGGAAAAAGAACCGAGGTATTGGGAACAAACAATTAGAGAAGTAAAGGTAATAGAATTGTAGGAGGTCAAGAAGACATTTGGATTGCAGGCTAGTGATTGCTTTGCTATCAGGAATTTATATCAGAGCATAGACAAAGAGAAAGGGTTCAAGGAATCCTAAATGAAAGATCTGCACTGGTTGAGTTTTTAAGTGAATCCATAACAGAAGCTGCTGTTACAAAAGGGATAATTAGTAAGACATATAACATATTGCACAATAACTATAGGAATCAATCAGAAGAGGTCAGAAAAGATTGAGAAGAGACTAGATATGCAATTCACAAAGAACAATGGGAAGACATATGTATGTCCCCTAAATATGCAACAAAATCTAGAAGATTTAGGATTTTTGACTGAAAGTTTTTGCCTAGATACTTTTATACCCTAAGCAGACTCCAAAGAAATTTTCCTCGGGTAGATGGCAAATGTTGGAGGTATGATGGGGAAGAAGGAGGCAACTGGGAACATATGTTTTGGGAGTGTAATGAGTTGACAGACTTTAGGGTCAGCAAATGAGTGTAACTAGGAAATGATTTTTTTTTTGTGCTGGAATACAGGATCTGACCTGCCTCGACATAGTAAAGCCTTGTTATGTTAACATTAATTCTGGTGGCTGCCAAAAAAAGCAATTACTAGAAAATGGAAACCAAAATTGAAACCAACTGTTCTTGTAGTGAATATTATTAACAGTGATAAAAGAACAGAAAGGGGGGCCTATATATAAGGGTAACAGTAAATTACACAGAACAAATGGAAATAGTGGGAATAATAGATGCAGGAAATTGTTTAGGAGGAGGAATGAGGTTTAAGAGAAGGCAGAAATTGAATAATTTATGTAATTAAATTATAATTCACATCTATTGTTGTATATCATATGATGTTTGCAAATGTGAACTTGTTAATATGCTTTGATTACTTTTATAAAAATGTAAATTTTCCTATCTTACAAATGACAATTCAAAAAGATGTTTTAAAAAAAAGAAAACAATAGCATGAGTGCATATTGACTATTAGCAAATAATTATGGGGTAGATGGGTTATACTCCACTACTGGGAATTAAAGGGTTTGCATTCCATGGCATGTTCTGTGCTGTCCTTTTTCCCAAGATTAGAAGCAGACACAAGTTTGTTCATTGTTAATATGCTTATTATTCCTAGTTCCAAGGTCAGGACTGTCAGGCCAGGACTTGGCTGTCTCATAGGAGGACCCCCTTGACTACAGGGTCTGATTATTAGAGAAGAACATGTAGTACAGGTAGATTAAGGAGAAAGGAATTGTTTCAGATAGAATTCCCTAGACAAGTCGCTATATTATACCAGATTCACTGATATATCAACAGCACCACCTAGTAAAATAAACAAAAATGAGGGATATAAATAGAGAATTTCAATGAAGAGAAAGTGAGTAAAGCAGAGGAATAGAGAGAGAGAGAAGAGGCATATACAAATGCCACAAGGAAGAAATAATTCTACTAAAATTGCAGATACTGTGGGAAAGGAAGTGAGTAATGTTCAGTCTTAGAAACATGCATCACATAAGAGGATCATTTTGTCAGATTTTGCAGAGTTGATAAACAACAATATGGAGAAGACAACTCTTAAGAGAAGAAAGATCAGCAGGGCATAAATAAAAATACAACACAAATCCATACAGAACAGAAAATGAAGACAGTGTTATAGAAACCAGCACTTGTATATAAAATGAGTATGAAAGATAATTCATAGAGACCAGAAACAGCGCTGAGTATATTTAAGCAATAACCGATGATGTGGTGTGGTATATTAAAGATTTACCCATGGTTGGCGTGGTTTAATCACGAGTGATTAAATAAAGCCAACTGTGGGTAAAATTCAATATACCACAACCATGGAGTCACTTATTGCTATTATACAATGACATAATTTAAGAAAAAAAATACTTTCCTTAAATAATGCCTTCCACTGGTGGTGGTATACTGCTTCCTTGTGTTGATGCACTGCGCATGTGTATGGGACTTGCGTTCCCATGCATACCCAGTACATCAATGCTTTGAAATGGAAGCAACGGAGAAAAGAAAGTCTCTGTTGCTCCATTTTTTTTCTTTTTTTTTAAAAAAAAAAAAAAAAAAAAGGTTTTGGACACTTTATACCAACGTAAAAAAGTCTTGGTGACCGTACCTTTTTCCGTTGGTATATTGTGGGATTTACAATGGGCACACTGGCCAATCAGCATGCACATTTTGGAATATTAATGGGGGGGGTCATTGTATAATAAACAATAATGTAAATGTTATGATAAACACAAGATTTTGACTAAGTATATGAAGCAATAGCACATGCAATAAGCTAAAGCCAAAGCCCAGACTAGAGAAACACGAGAGATGTTTACATGTAAAATTCAAAAACTCTACAGCTAGCTGAAAACTATTTTGAAATCAAAGTAAAAGGCAAAGTAATAGAGGTAATTTTTTATGTACTAGAAGGGGATTAATACAGTTTGAGTTATAACCTGGTCAAGAATCTTGGGCTGGTAAACATAGCAGTTTGTCTTCGGAAGATAGAAGAAGAAAGACAGGAGAAAGGTTAGATAAAAGGAGAGAGTAAACAAGATAAAAGAAAGTGTGTGTGGGGGAAGGGGTTCAGAAACTCTGAATGAATCTGAAAGAAACATTGACTGCTATGTCAAACTAATTTAAGAGAAATACATTTGTTCAAATGTAGGTGTCAAAATGTACAGTGCAACCCTTTAATGATTTGTCCAGTGATTTCTATGGGAGAGTGTTCATTGTTATTGGTGTCTACTAAGTGACAGAACCAGTACATTCAAGATCCTCAAAGGTAGAAATTCCAGTTCGCAATAACATTTTAGCCACTTTGAGGGTTCAAGAAACTGAGAAAACAGGTGATGGTCTGGTTTTAACAGCCATCAGTTCCAAGTGCCAAGAAACTGCACGCACAAAAGTGGCTCCGTTTTCATAACAAGACAATGCAAAGTTGTTAGAACTGTCATCTAGAATAATTTATTGAAAACAACAACCAGTGTTTTGAAAACATATAGAACATACATATAAAATGTACATCTTAATGTTAGAACTACACCAACCGACCAACCTTTCTGCAGTTGAAGCACAATTTTTAGACATGAAATATCTTGCTTAACCAGGTCCAGACACAGAACAGATGAGGAGACAAGAAGAAGAAATCAGTGGGAAAAAATAGCTTGAAAAAGGTATGCTGAGACAAGAAGAGAAAAGAAGCATTCATTTCATATGGAATGGAGTGTGCTACTAAGAAATAAAAATATTATATGCAGGACTCTTTCATTCATTTCATATGGAATGGAGTGTGCTACTAAGAAATAAAAATATTATATGCAGGACTCTTTCATTTCAGAGAGGTACTATGTGTTCATCTGTCACCACATATAAAAATAGTACTTTTCTTTTACAGATCTCATGTAAGTTCTGCATATTTACAGATAGTATTTGAAAATGTGTTTTTGACAAATTAATTTTTCCACAGGTGTTGGCAGAAATGCATATCCATAGCCAAAGAAGAGCTGCATTGATGGAGAGAATACACTGCATGGCAGCTTGTAGAGGGTGATGAGTGCAGTACTCTTTGCTTATATACTTAAAAGAGGTTGTGTACTATTTTTTTTGTTTTTGGAAATCTGCCTGAATCCCACACCCTCTGTATTCCTTAAAAAAATCTTGTGCATACCTCTATATTTTGCATAAGGTGCATCCTCCCTAAACTAGCTGTCTGATTTCAAACTTGGATGACCCTCATTCTTAAATTGGTTGTGCACTGAAAGCGCCATTGTGTAGTTTGCAGCTATGGGGGTTGAAGTGAGAGGTTGGGTGTGGTTTTGTGCATTGGTTATTTTTATTTATTTATTTGGGTGGTAGTGATCCGTTTCATGGTGTGACTCATGTTAGTCATTGGATAAAGGCATAGAAATGCATAAGCAATATTTATTTGTATTTTTATATTCACTATTTGCTTTCAATTTTCTAACTAAAAACTTAAGACGTTGGCTTCATTTTGACTGATGGCTGTGAGAAGATCTAGAAATCCTGATGTCCACAAGTAGATGAAGATGATGGAAGCATCTTATCGTATTTCCACTTATCCATTGAAACAGGAAGGGTTGAGCCTCACCAGGGCTCTTTCTTACGGCTCCAAGTGCCTGGGCATCTGGGCACAACCTTTTCTGGGGAAACTGTTATGGGTGGAGTTTGACTATGTCAGTATACCTGTCAAAGAGCAATGCAGGTGTTTTAAGGCAAGCTTAGGGCAGACAGAAACCTCCTGTGGAGCAGAAGGGCAAATGCTGGCTTGATCTTGATTTTCAGTATGATTACAAGCCTCACAATCTTTTTGGCTTTTTAGGTTTTAAGTAGGAAGTATCAGAAAAGTTACTACAGGGGTAACCAGCTTGTGGTGGCCATGTGTTCATAGTGATGTCACTTTATATCCTTCAGTGTCATTGTAAAGAGTCACCAAACATTGGATTGTTAACCTACTAATGCAGAATGTGAGGTGGGCTTAAACCATTATGAGACAGGTTAGTTTTACTTTACTGAAAATGTGTTGTTACAATAGTAATCCTGATCAGTATGACAGGAACTGCAGGTTCAGACATTTGGTGTATGTGCTTGGCTGAGGAGCTGATTGTGCAAAACTACCATCTATGGGATCGTGACTGAATGCCTCAAAGTCAGAATCCTGCCTAAATGTAGTGATACTGCAGCACCATGGATCACCAGCTTGCCACAGATAGACAGCTGCAAGGTCAGTGAGGAGTGCCACTCATCGGTGGATTGGAATGCGGACAAAAGAGGGATGCCTTTCTTCAGCAGTACACTACACATCCATGAGGAATTGGGTTCACTGAAGCTGGCATAAGGGGTTGAAGGTTGGCATAATGGTTAAGATGTTTATCACACAAGGTGCAGGGTTTAATTCTCAGGTTTGAGGGAAACTATCTAGGCTTAAAATGTCCCAAAAGGGCAGCAAGCCTAGTTACTTACCTTTTAACCTATGAACTAAGCAGGTAAGTGAAAAGTCACAAGCAGGTTTATTAATTACTTAAATTTGGAGAGTTTTGTATTATTCCTTTTGTAATACTAGATGATAAAGAGCTCCACATTAGTGCTCGGAAAACAAGCGTTTGAGTGGTGGCTAATAAGAAAGTCTTTAGTGTACCATGCAAATGGTAACTCATTATTTCGTTAATTTGTGGGAGCTGGAATGGGGCTCGGCTGGGGGTAGAACCAGGGAGTTCAACATAGCTGTGTCGCACTGGGCATCAAACTCATTTATTACAACTCTGTTGGGGTATATGGGTAAAAAGGCATTTAGTATGAAATTATTAATAATAACTGTTAATTATCACTTTCTCTCTTTTTCAAAATAATTGTTTTTTTTTCAGTGTCTTTAGTTTGCTATTACCAGTTGCACTGAATACTGCTGTGGTGTAAACCTATGTACTTATTTACATCTACAGAAATGTCTTATATTTATTTTGACTTATTTGTAGTTCAGTGAACTAGTCTATACACATACATGTGTGTGTGTGTGTGTGTGTGTGTGTGTGTGTGTGTGTGTGTGTGTGTGTGTGTAGTAGGAGTGTCAGCTTGTTTTTTGTCTAACATTACAAATCTATTCCATGGCTTTAGGACCTAAAAGCCCAGGAGTGAAACATCTATCATTCTCAAGACAAAATGGTTAGAATATTTCAAATGATTTTAGATATGAGAACAAAATAGATCAAAAGTATCATCAATAGGAGCACAACATTTATGAAATGCTCTGTAATAAATGGTTATCTACCTAATCATTCCAAGATGGTGGTCGCCTGGTGAACTGCATCTAAACTGAGCTCCCTATCTCATTTAGTCATATCTTAGTTTTTTATACATCTCAAAGCTTCGGGACATTCTATGGAATAAAGGAATTCACTCCAGCATCATAAAATCGAACCATCCAGTACTTACAGCTATAAAAAGAGACTAAATCAACCGTATATTCTATATCAGCTTTCTAAGTCTTATACTTACTGTGATCTAGAAGGCCTTAATCTGCTGCAGCACTCTGAAGACCACATGGCCAGACAGCAAAAACCTTCAAATGATCCTATTACAATGGAGACACAGACAACAAAAGCTAAGTCTTCGATAATCTTTTCACCAGAAAAAGAGAATCTCTCAAAAAGGCAAAAATCCAACAAACAACAACTGGAACTTAACAAAAACACTACTAGCACTACTGAGGATACTGGCTTCCACATGGATGAACTAAAACAGGCCTTACAACCCATACATGCAGCTATTCAGAACTTTTCGGAACAACTCTCAACCATTGGAAAATCTGTCACTCAGATTGCTGAAAGAGTGGGCACTCTTGAACAAAAAACACAGACAAATGAGTTTCAAATTCAAACTCTCACTGAAGATCTTTGTGCTAAATCAACAGTTATAACAGAATTACAAATGAAAATAACAGATTTAGAGGCAAGAAGTCGGAGAAACAATATCCTAATTAGAGGTATTCCTGAGAACTATGATAATCAAAGCTTAATCACTACCGCAAAACAAATTTTTGAGTCTCTACTACAACTTGATGGTGAGATACCCGAAATTACCATCGAAAGAGCTCACAGAGCACTCCGGAGAAGACAAGACACTACAGACCCCCGTCAAGTGTATGTTAAACTACTCAATTATCAAGTAACACAAAAAATACTAAATGCAGCTAAAAAACATAAATCCTTAATCTGGAACAAGCACAAAATCTCCTTTTCGCAAGATTTACCTGCAACTATTAAGGAAAACAGACAAAAAGATTTAATTAAAAGAAACATACGCTTTCAAATGCGATACCCCAACAACCTGATATTTTATAGTAATGAAGTGAGATACTCAGTGAATACTCAAAATGATGCAAAAACAGCCTTTATCAAGGCTTTTAACAAAGTTCCCACTTCCTGAATTTATATTATCGCTAGCGACTCTATCTTTTAGCCAGTCAACAGAACGGTACATTGCTTTTATGGGTCTGTTGGAAAATCTTGTTTAATTTACAAATACCAATTTGAGTAAACAAATATTCATTTACATGCCTGTGTAAAATTCTTAATGGTCTTTCTTAATTGTCAGCGTCAAACACATGTAGCTAGGCACAGATCCCCTCACAAGATGTTTCCAAGTGGGTCGCTTTGGCTGTAACACCTTGATACTACTGTAACATCCACGGGACACTATGAATAACCCACAGAATGCGTCGCCTCAGGAAATACACAACTCTTCAGTCTAACATGACTGAATGCTTCCCTGGAATCTTAAAAACGCGTTGAAAATCCTTCTAGCAATTGGGACTTGAAGAATCGGGTGGAAACAGGTAAACAGAAAAGCAAGACTTTCAGGCTGAGTGAAGCTGTTGACCTCCGCTTTGTAACGCTTATGCATCCTTGCGCCTTATGCAAATAAATGAATATTGCTAGAAGTCTTGCATAGACCTGTCAAGCCCTAAGAGTCATGCTTCACAATGTACACTTGCGTGGATAACCTGGTTTCGATGTTGCTAAGGCACCTGTTGCTTCTCATGTGGCGTCGGAGCTACTGCTAAGCTTTTAACTCTGCAACGCTCGTACTGCCTAGAACAAATCGCCAAATATTTTCTTTGCTAAGCATGTACGATAGACTTGCAATACATACGAAGGCTGTAACTCTCTAGACATTTAACATTGTCTTATGTCTATTTTTTTAAAAGTTATAGCAATGCTAGTCACGCAGTATAATCTGTGTAATACAATATCAAGTATATGCTGCTATGTTCTTAAACTTTTTATCCGGAAAGATGCTTTCCCTGATTGAGCAGTACTTGTATACTCTGCATAGCCATCACTGTTCAAGCCTCTTTCCTATGGCCCTATAGTAGTATCAGACACATCCTAAGTCAATTCTTGATTACTGCAATCGTTTTATGTTTTACTGTGGCTGAGGGGCTGATAACAGTAATGTTTTATAAGGTAACCACTACAACATAATATGTTGTATATAGTAGATTGGTATCTGTGATAAGGTGTTGAACCCAAGGAGTGTAAATTAAGTTTTTTAAGAGTGCAAGGCTCTATGGTTGATGCAAGTGACTCTATCTAATCTAATCAGCTAGATCCACATGTCACGTACTCTGACAGCAAAATAGAAGACTGTTTACTGAGCTACTTAATATACTTAGTTGAATTAATGGATTCTCCTTTTTTCTCTCTCTCCATGTATGATGGGGATGTTATAATGTTAACATAATTAGCTGGTGGTGTAAGGGCACTATATATAAACATATGTTCCAGACAAAGTTTTTCTACATTACTTAATACTGTTAAGCTCTACTATTGTTGAGCTAAAAGATGTTTGAAGCAAGCTGTGATTCACTAACTCACCTATATCATCATCTAAAATTTTTGTTTAAATATATATAGTATTTTAGGTACTTAAAATATATGTTAAACGGTGAACTCCCGAGAGTGTACACCCTTGTGAAGGCATGTAGTCATATTTTCCTCCTACACTACTCTACCCTACCACAGAACATGCCGCAAGATATCTAAACTGTATGTTACATAATATACAGTCTTGGAAGCTCAGCAGGTGTTGTTGTAAGTAATCTAGGTAGGTTATGTTTTGGAAAAGTTATATTTTGTACATATGTATAGTAAAGTTTAGGTTCGTGTGTGTTTATATACTTCTTCATACAAGGAGTATGGGTGGATAGGCACAGGGGTTAGTCTGAAGAAGTTGTGGGCTACCTCTTACCGTAATGCTAACCTCTTCGTAAAGACAGTGTTAAAGATATATCAAGCTCTCTTCCCTCCTTTATACCCAAAGATAACTCTCCCTAAACAAACCTTATTATGTGTAGGTATAACAACAACCTCCCTTTCTTATCACTTTTCAATATCACCAATTAAACTAAAGAATTCAGTAGCTGGCAAGTAGACTGCTGGAATGTTAAAGGCCTACAGAATGCTGAGAAAAAAAAACTAATATTACATCTTTTTTTTAAATCTCAGGCTAGTATCTGTTTTTTACAGGAGACACATCTACCCAAAGAAAGCTGGGAAAAAACTTCTAACAAAAAATGGATCAGGACTATAATAGCGGGTGGTGATAGTTCAAATTCTAAGGGAGTAGCAATCTTAATTAAGAAACAATTCCAGGGTACTATAATAGAAGGCAAGTCTGATAAATATGGTAGGTGGTGTTATTTTACATCCATAGTGCCGGACTCTACTAAACCCGTTTTATTTTTGAACGTATATGGTCCATGCACTCAACAACACTTTTCATCATAGAAATTTATAATATCCTTAGCTCATTCCCAAATCACCTTTTTATAATAGGAGGGATTGGAATGCAGTCATAAATCCCAGTTTAGAGCAACTCCCCCTCATATAATTCTCAAGCTTCTATTGCTCTGGAAGAACTAATGTCTGACTTTAATCTCATGGATACTATTGTCTTTGGTACTGACTTTTCTAAAACAGTATGTACACTTTCTACTCTCAGTGCCACAAATCATGGTCACGTTTAGACTTCTTCTTAATCTCTAAATTCTTCTCTAAATTCAAGATCACACTAAGGTGTGAGCTAGGCTATTATCTGACCATGCAAAAATCTCCCTTATGATTATCTTCACATCTGCTACTTCCCCCCATATGAACTGGTCCTTTAACAATAACCTACTAAAACACAAAGAGATTGTAGAGAGAATTAACAAGACATTGTCTGAATTATACGCAGGTTTTGGTAAATCTCAAATAGCGCTTGACATACAATGGGCAAGGCTGAATTAAGAGGGTATCTGATTAGCAAAGCCACATTCTTTAATAAGCTTAATAAAGAAAAAGAATCTGGTCTTGCTCTAAGACTAGCTTCCTTGGAAGAGAATTTAAAACACATCCCGACTCCAAGCTAGAGAAATTGATCAATCGACACATAAAGAACTATGTGAGCTACATTTATATAACTACCGATACAGGAACAAAACAAATTGCAACCTACTCTGAATGGGCACAAATCCCATCTAGAACCTTGTCTAGAATACTCAAAAACAATAGCGGCTCGACAATCTCCATCTTGCAACATAAAGGGAATATACAAAAGATTATTAAACTTTTCCATGACATATATACAGACATATATAGCAAGAACAAACACACCACCTCTAATCTGCAGATAGGTACATTTCTTAATTCCATCATCTTCCCATCTCTCAATCAGGATCAAATATCCATCCTATCAGCTCCATTTAATACTCGAGAGATTCAAAACGCCATTAATAAACTTAAAATAGGCAAATCCCCTGGCCTGGATGGCTTCACTACTAATTTTTTCAAGACTTTTAACTCAAAAATTGCCCCTATTCTCCTAGAAGTTTTTAACTTCATTGTAAAAAATGGATTCACTGACATACACTGGAATAACTCAAAAACAATCTTACTACTTAAAAACAATAAAGAAAAAACAGACCCACATAATTACAGACCTATTTATAAATGTTGATATCAAAATTTTCTCTGCCATCTTAGCTAACAGACTTAAACAGGTATTACCACATTTACTATCACCTGATCAAGCTGGGTTTATGTCCAATAGACATACATGGGACAATACACTAACATTAGACTCTCTTATCCAGTTTACTAAAAAAGAGAAAAACCCGTTATATGCCTTAACCTTAGAAAGCATTTGACAGGGTAAACTGGGACTTTCTGTTCTCCACGTTATCACATTTTAATATACCCACAACCTTCCTAGATATGATCAGAACTCTCTATTCAAACTCATGCATATCTATATATAAATAAAAAAGATCTAATCCCATCCAGATTACTAATGGCACAAGACAAGGTTGTCCACTTTCTCCCTTTTCTCTTCAATCTATTTATTGAACCTTTTTTCCTATATCTTACTCAAAATACACATCATACTATTCCTAAAATTCTTAACACACAAGTAGCATTATCGGCCTTTGCTGATGACTTAAACCTCTACTTCCAATATCCTAACACAGATCTGCCAAAAATATTAAAAGCAATTACTTCTTTCTCTAAGGCCTCTGGGTACCAAGTCAATGATAAAAAATCACATATTCTCCCAATAAATCCTGAGGCATAAACCTTTCTTCTTCCCTGAATCTTCCTTCCACATCTCATACAGTCTCAAGTACCTTGGCGTCAACTTTGAACACAATCAAGCTTCTATGCTTCAAAATAATTTGCTAAAATCATGGTCTATCATCTGTCAAGACCTACAAAGGTGGAAGCTATTGAACTTATCATTTCTTTCAAAAGTAGCTATTGTGAAAATGAATATTCTACCCAGACTCCTCTATCAATTTAGTGCGACAAATATAATTATATCAAACAACCTCTTTTCACAGTTTGATAAAACATTGATCAAATTTCTCTGGTTCCCTAAGAATGTTAGGATTTCTTCTTCCAAATTAAGTCTCCCCAAGGAGAAAGGTGGGGTGGGCCTTCCAAACTTTCATCTTTATTATCTGATTATTTGCTCTAATAAACTATGGTCCATTGCAAACATGAATAATAAAGCCCAAATCCACTACCCAGCGTGGTTATAGATATGGCACAGACATATTCTATCTAACAAAATTAATCCTAAGGCTATTCCCTTCTTATCACCCACTTCTTTGAATAGCTTAAAACTATCCTCTCTACTGAAATTCCAAATAAAACTTTTTCAAAAGCTGATTAAGGACATTAATCTTCAACTCATTTTACCTTTTCTTCAACCAATACACCTCAATCCAAATCTTAAAATCAACAACAAGATGATAGATCTTGCTGATTTCCCTCTCATCAAAGACCTTAAAGTATGGGATATTTTTAAACATAAATCTCTGTCTCTTGCCGAACTACGATTAATTCTCAAGGTTAATAACAAGTATACAGTTATCCTACGTCAACTCAGGGAACTTATTTCTTCACAAACCAATAATATAGTCCCTGATATACAGCTAATGGATAAACTAAACCTAATTATTAATACAATTGCTAGTAATAATAAAACAATTTCTTTGTCATACAAATTACTACACCCATTACTTTACAAAGGAAACTGTCTATTTTCCAAATACTGGGACAATCAAAATCCTCCTATTACAGAGGATCAAAAAATACTAGCCATAAAAACTAGCATTGAACTATCCCCCTTCAAGAAATTCTTATACACTCAACTGATGTTGAATAACAACGCTTACCTTACCCTGTAAGAATTAACAAATTTAACTCTAATAGCTCTCCTTTATGTACATGCTGTTCTGGTGAGCTGACCTTTTACATATTATGTGGCACTGCAATAACTCCCATAAACTTTGGTGTTCTCTCAAAGTCGTCTCAAAAAATGGGTTACTTTACCTCCACCCTTTCATGGGAAACGGCTATTCTAAATATTCCCCCCTCATGGCCTGCCTAAATTTCATATCCATATCCTAATAACGCTTTGTTTCCTCATAAAACTCTACATCACCTATAACTGGTTGGATCGCACCAAATTATGTTGGCGGGGATTTAAAAATATGGCCATCAAATATATCTTGGCCCAGAAGTTCATCATAAATGGACCTAAGAAGAGAGCCTACTTCAGTAAACTTTGGAAAAGCCTGTTTGAAGTAATCCTATGTGACTAAGTTATGGTTAACCTACAAATTCCCTTTTTTTTTTTTTTTTTCTCCCTACATACTTTATCCCTTGTTCTGAGGGGTTTCTCTCTCCTACTACAAGCCATAAGTAGGGCTGCTAATATCCAGTCGTACAAGTAGTGGCACTGTTGCTTTCTCCCCTGTTTAGTACTGGTAGCTTTGTAAATATTGTTCAGTTTGGGTTTTTTTTTTTTTTTTTTTTGCTGTTAGTTTGTGTACTATGCATACTGCAAGATATTGTACTTTTTTCCTATGTTCATTATAAACATGCCTTTTTGTTCCCCCTTTTTTTCTAATATTGTTGCAAACCATCATGTGTGTAATATTTGTGTATTTCTCATTGCTTGTACCATCATAAGTATGCATGGTTTTATTATAAAAATAAAAATTATTTTTGAAAAAAAAAAAAAATGGTTATCTACCTGGCAGTCCAGGCAGCAGTCATAATGTTTTTTTTCATATTCCCACTTGATATTAAAATTGAATGTGAATTATACTGTTTTGCTGATTCTTCTTTCTGTTTTCATTTTCTTCTCCTCCATTTTCTATTTTCTATGTCACCCCCTCCCCCCGCTTATACATTTCAGCTTTCAGAGGATATCCATTATATACATACTCCTTTCTACAATATCTCTCAGACTATGGGTACCTCAGGGCACAGCACATTGGCTGTTCAAACATTTCCTTAAAGCTTTTAGATGTACATCTCTCCTCATTTTCTTTTTATTCAGTCTGCGTCACTCTCTGTCTATGAGCTTCATTCTAGAGCTCGAGAAGTCAACTATTTTTACTCCCCTTCATAAGACCTGGTCATTTCAAGCATTAGCAATTTCAAACCTGATTATCTCATTTCTCCTTAATGTTGTGAAGTAGATTGTGTCTGCTCAATGTACTTAGCACATTCACAATAATGTTATTTGGGGGAATAAGCCATGTATGTTTTGTGCGGGAATGATAGCTGTATAACCCTTCTTAGCCATCTGTCTTAAAAAAGCACTACTTATAAGAACTACATCCCTAGAAAACCCACTACTAAGATAGTCAACATGCTGGCCATTTGGGGATGCAATTTAGCTGTATGGCACAATTTGCTATCTGCCAATTTGCCAGCTACATAAATGCTTGCTCTTTCATAGTGACGTCACTCAGCGTAATTGAAAGTTTAAAGGGGTTTCTTCTTGATCCTTCCTTGTTTTTGACCTTTATAAGGTATCCAGACCTTGGGCAGCTCAGTGTCCCAAGCTGATTATTTAGCGTTGTTCATAACTTGTCGCTCTTGCCACTTCTTTCAGACTACATCAGGACCTGAAAGCTGCTGAAGTCTTATCCTCATGCAAACACATATTAATTGTCTATGCTATAAAAGATCATTATTCTTTAGGGTGCCATTTTACCAGAATAGAGTTCTTAAAACCTGGGTAGTTAAGCTATTTATCTAGAAAACAGTAAGATACAATTACATTTTAAATACTAGTTGAGGTTCCTCTCATATTTATCTAGTGCCTTAATCAAAATGCAAAAAATATTCTGCTCATAGCTTAGGGTGATTCTCTAGTCCTCTATGGCATAGAGGGAGACTACCCTGATGTACCCCAGATGACTTGTGTTCAGTTAGCCACAGATGTGCTGAAGTGACTGGGGTGGGAAAAGTGGAAGTGAGCAGCTGATACTAGTTTATCTATCCCGGGGAAAGGGTGGTGGTTTATCTTGATGTATTGGTGACACCTACAGCAAAGAGCCTGGCATGCTTATGTGGCAAAGCAGTCATCCACCTGGCATGGAGACTAGGCATTGCATGGTAGTTTCTTGCCAAGTGGTAACGTGTGGTAGCATACATGCTACTCCTAGAAAATACCGATGTCTATATTTATTTATTTGTTGTCTTTGGACAGTTAAAAGCTTGGAAAATGAAAATCTCTCCTCAAGGAAACACAAAATGAAACATTTGGACTCCATTTTGCATCCAGGGAAGTACATTTAAACTACTGAACTTATCTTACCATTTATATTGGTGATACATGGTTCTTGTTTTGTGTTGTTTCTGAATCTGAAGTTAAAGCTATAATTTGCTATGCTTATCTATTTGAATCAGTTGTTAGTTGACTTTCTCATTTTCTTGCATTCTTACTGTCTCGCCTCTGAATCTGAAGCTACATCTATAAATTGATTTTGGTTTTACAGTATCCGTTGTTTTCTTTTTTGAGCTCTTATGTGGATTAATCAAAACTGCTCATCTAAGCCTGTGTTTTAGTCACTTTGCAAGCTTAAAACAAAAAGCCAGATTTGGCCAGCTGTGTGAGTTGTGATTAGACCTTGTAGTAAGTGGGAGTGGGAAATATTTGAGAAAATAACTACTATTCCATAGAGCTCACAAACTCTTGGCATCCTGGCCTGTGATCTCTGAGTGTTTGGAATGCATCTGGTTCCATTAGGCTAAAATAAGTACTTTAAATTGAAATATTGCACTTTCTAAGTTAGTTTTGAAGTATGTTGCTGTATTTTTAAATTATTTGGTACATTTTCTGCATTTCACCACTATAAAGCATATTTGCTTTTCCTTCATCTAAAAGCTGCTAGTGTGCTTTGAAATTGCCTTAGAGTGTGTGTTTTTCCTTGCAGGCTTATCTGCCTAAAAATTGACATGTAAGATCTAACTCAAAATTTGGAGACAGGGCACCATATAGCTACCTGCCTATAAAGTGGAGCAAAATACTTGGATATCTGCCTGCCTATAGAATGGAACACAATGACCGAATTCCACACCTTCAGTACACTTTCCAAAACTCACCTAAAAAGCACATAATACTGGCATGTCATACAATATTACCAAGTTTAAACATCTTAGCTTTCATTCCTATCAAAATGTATCTCATGATATATCACTGGGTTCATAATAGATTTAATATACCAACATCTACTTTTTATTTAACCCTACCTTACAGTAATATTCTTAAAGACCCCTACCCTAGTTTCTTGTCCATCCATGCGTGACATACCCATCTAGTTCTCACTATTATACTTACCTAGCTTGTCTTTATTAGTCTACATTCAACCCCACCAGTCATTAACTCCCTCATGGTCCTTTTGCCACAACATTCTTTCCTTTTCCCTCATTATTTCTGTTCACTTTTCTTTAGTCCTTTTTGACATATTATTCCTTTCCTGCTGCATATTCTACTATATCCATAATATCAACTATTTTAATATTGTAGCATGTGGATTTTGTAAAAGCAGTAATGTTTGTCTATAAAAGGTATGATACAGTGTATATTGTTGGAACATTATTACAAATGCCTACATGACACCATAATATCTTGCTAACAATAGGATGATAAGTGAGCATTACAGCAATGTTAAAGAGGATAACCTGCTACACCAAAATCAGGAAGTCATTTCCTCATCTGAGAAGCAGGAAATAAAGGAGTGTTTTCAGAAATGCTTGGGAAAACTAAACTGATGGAATGCAACATAAAGACAACACCTAGAGTAAAGGTTAGACTAAGACCTTATAAAGTACAAGAATCTTAAAAATATTAAGAGAAGTTAAAAGAATGCTCAAGCTAGGTGCGATAAAAGAATCATGAAGTGAATGGAACAAACCAGTAGTACCAGTCCTTAAACCTCATGGAAGTAACTAGATTCTGTAATGCCTTTAGAAAACTGAACAGCATATCAACGTTTAATCACTATCTCAGGATCAGAATTGATTAGTTAACAGAGAACATAGTGGAAGTTAGATACCTGACAGCACTAGACCTGTTGATGAGATACTGAGCGATATCACTTAACCCCTCTGATAAAAGCAAAAACTCAGCCTTTGAAGCCCCAGACGGTCTGTCTATTTCAGTATACTGTATTACCATATGACCTACACAGAGCCCCTCCCACCTTTCAGAGACTGATGAATAAAATACTGAAGCTCCTCTCTGATAAGCAGGTATATACCTGGATTATGTGGTCGTTCATTCAGAGAATGGGAAGTCTTATTAAACAAATGTGAAGGCTGCAGTATAATCTGCTAGAAGGACAGGCTTGACTTGCATGCTTACAAAAGCAAACTGGTCATGGTGGAAGCTAAGAACTTGTGATATCTTAAAGGAAAAGGGCAATAAGACAAATAAGGAAAAAAAAATAAAAGTCTATAAAAAGGGCTGTACCCTCCAATACTACTTGGGTTTAGTAGGTACTATAGAAGGTTTGTGCCTAACTCTATGACTGTTGCCTGTTCTTTGATGGCTCTCATAAGAGAGAAAGCTCTCATTAAGGTTCAACCGTCTCTTTAGGTGGATAGAGCATTTAGGTTCATAGGTGTGTACTAAGCTAATGGCCCTGGGGCCTTTACAAGCCTAGCCCATAGAAGTGCCCTGGCATTGTGCTTCCCTTCCTTAGTTCCCAGTGCCTGTATCAAATAGAGCCACTGGAGTGATGCCCGGGATAAACTTTCTATTTCCCACCCACTCATCAAGATACCCTTGAAGAGGACTAGTGAGGTGCTTTGCTTGACATGTATGGGAAGTCTATCCCAGAGCATTGGCAGTCTCTGGGTTATGAACCTGTCCCTCCAGCATGTTCTGTTGATTGTGGTAATGAGGTTGAGGTCTATGGAGTGTGTGGTGTGGAGGAATTGGGATTTCTTTAGATGTAGGATTTCTAACAGAACTGGGTCAGGCATGGCTTTGTAAGTCAAGCAGAGATCACCTCTTAGTAGATGATATGAGACAGAGAATAGCTGGATTTTTGAGTCTGTCCGTGTAGGACATCTGTTTAAGGCCTATGATCCTCATTGTGAGGTACTTTTGTGGCCTTTCCAGATGTTGCAAGTATCTAGTGAGGTACATGGCAAATGGGGCATTATAATCTATGATTGGTCTAATGAGGGAAGAGTAGAGAGAAATGATGACCTCTTTCTTCCTGGATGCAAAACCCTTGGTGATGAGATGTGCCACATACAAGGATTTTCTGACCACAGTGGCAATGTGGTGGTCAAAGGAGAGGTTGCTGTCAACCTGTGTCCCCACATCTCTTATAACGCCTTCAGTGCTCAGTGGGCTCCCATCAATGTGGTAATTAGTGGGAACTGAGTTTTTCCCAAAGGGGGTGATGATGTATTTTTTGGCATTAAGCTTAAGGCCATGGTTTCGACACTAGTCATCGGTCTCAGTGAGGCCTTTCTGTAGGATATCTGCATCACTTGGGGAGTTAATAATGGCTCCCAGCTTGCAGTTGTCTGTGAATTTCGTCAGCCAGGGTCCTTCTGTGTTGGGTTTAATACGGTTAAAAGGACTGATGTGTTGATATGTAGGGAAAAACAGCCTTAGTGACTCCAGATTTTACCAAGGAGTTTACCCTGTACACCAACACATCAGTGATAGGTTTGGATACCCTACCATTCCTGCCATGCCAGTGAGGAGCACCTGACGTGCTAGTGAAAGGCAGTGTCTATCTATAAAGTGCACCTCCTATGCCTTGGAGCATTATTTGTTTGCAGACACTTCAATTTGGTGCCAGCAAACATCATACCCCACTGCTGTTGGTAAGTAGGCAGATTGATGGCAGTACAAAGGTGTGTTGGTGACTTTTCAATATACAGTGATCCACAGGCTTGGTCTAGCCAATCAAAATGCTAGTGGATTGTCAAGGGCTAACATTACATCATTATGAGTCCAAATTCCCTTGTTTTGGGTTTAAAGGGCATAGTTGTATCATGTTGGTTTGGAAAAAGGGGTAATGTGCTTTAAAAATACGTGTATTGTTGGAACATTCTTCATTAATTAGTTATTAATGAGGTGCTAATTAATGAATACTGCTGTATAAAATAGTGAAGTCTGCCACAGCAAAATCAGGAAGTTAGTTCCTCAGCTGAGGATCAGCAAAAGGGATGATCCTGTAGGTGTGGAGGCTTCAGCCCAGTCTGTACAAAAGACATGCCCAAGGATTCAATAATGGCTTTTTTTCCATGCAGGAATAGTGCAGCAGCTCTTGCATGGAATATGGTCACAGAGCGATCCAGTAAACAAGGCTGGGGCATGCATGAGCCTGCTACCACTATTCTTGCATGGACACCACTGAATTATGCTAATTACCTCATTTGCTGGTGAAAACCATGTAAATGAGGTGAATTAGTGATTCAGTAAGCAGACAGGCATCCGTGCAAGAGCAGTGTCCATTGCAGAAATGTATTTGGTTACTAACCGAGTACATTTCTGCAAAAATGAAAACAGGGGCATGACAGCTCAAAGTAAAGCACGTATTATAATAATTAGGCATGCTAATGGCCAAAAATATGGCCGTTGGCGTGAAAAAGTCTTGCAAAAAATATGAAAATCAGTTTTTTTTGTCGTCTAATTTCGGCTGTTTAAGCATAGTGCAGCAGCGTGCAAACGGGATTGTGCCGAAAATAAAAAAAATGTGAAAAGATAATTTTATGTTAAATCTGCATTTTTACCATTATAGTGTATGGCATGCAGAATCAAAACAATAACAGGTAACACTGGTTGCTAAGGAGGAAGGCTCTGGTGTAGTGGTGTAACAAGGGACTAAGGCAGTGGGGTATGCAAATGAGCACATTTTACTGAATCACTAAATGGGAGACCATTCTCTGGCTGCACCTAACTGTGTAGGAGCTATAAGGCAATAATGTAAGCAGGAGAAGCAGCTGGCATGAAAAGGAGGTGTGTCATGCTTGGTGTAAGCATATTGGAGTTTCATGGCCCCCATTTGAGCTTAGCTAAGCACAGCTAAGCAAGGGGGTATGTCTGAGGCTGTATTGACTTATTTCATGAAATGAAGAGCGTGTTCCCGTCCAGGGGAGGGCCATTTCTGCTTGTTTATTTTAGCTAAACAGGTTTGTGTGGCATGCACCAAGGTCCATTTGGGTAGCGGGTTTGTGCTGCACGCCTCGGGGCTTAAAAGGGGTGGAAATGGGAAGGGGAAAAAAAGGAAATAGAATAAAAGCAATCAAGTACAAATAATATAGCAGGCAGGTGGACTGTATCATAGCCAGCCAATCATACAGGCAGCATCTGCAGCACAACAGTATAAATTGTGCAAATAACTTACAGTCTGTTTTTCCCACAAACTCTGCACCATTGGTGTACACACTCGGGGGTATTTTAACCGACAAAATGTTAGGGGTTGCTGTCATTTTGATGCATTAGTATATGCTACAGGCTGAGGGCATTGAGGAGGATAATGCTGGCAATCGCCTCAGACTGAGGAGGAGGAGAAGAGTGTTCAGCCCCTGGGTAACCTACCAGGGGCTACATGATCTGTAGATAGTAGTGCACTACAGGGTGGACAGGGACATACTTCAGCAACTTATCTTGCTGTGCCGGCCTCACCTCAGACCCAGAGCCAACAGAGGGAAACCCATCCCAGTGGATACCAAGGTATGTGTAGCCTTAAGAATACTAGCTACAGGTACTTTCCAAAGACCTACTGGGGACATCATGTGGGTCTCATAAGCATCTGCATCCAGGGTACTCCACCAGTTCCTGGATGCCATGCTACCACATGCTGGGTAGCACATTTACTTCCCCAGCACCTGTGAGATGAGGACCAGCAATATACACCTCTTCCACCATGTAGCAGACTACCCAGAGGTTCTGGCTGCCATAGAATGCAAGCACCACCCAGTGAACAGGGTAGGGTCTACTTAAACCACAAGGGCTTTCACTCCATCAACTGCCAGTCATGTGCAATGCCCAGAGCATTATCATTAATGTGTGTGTTGGCAGCCCAGGAAGCTATCACAACTCCCACATCTGGCATTCCTCACAGCTTGTATCAGGGATTTGACAGGGGCGACATCCTGTATGGTCATCTTGTGGAGGATGCTGGCTATGCAGTGAAGCCGTGGATGATGGCACCCATCAGAAATGCACACACACCCACTCAAGAATGCCATAATGAGGCACACACAGAAACTAGAATCATTATTGAGCATGTGTTTGGGATGCTTAAGTCACGGTTCCACTGCTTTGACATATCTTATGGAGCCTTGCAGTACTCTCCAGCCACATGTGCACACATTTTCGTAGTATGTGCCATGCTAAACAATATGATCCTGTGGAAACAGCTGCAGCAGGAACAGCACGGGGAAGGACCACACAGCCGCCCACCATTGCCAAGGTCCCCACAGGCACAGAGGGACTCGAAGGAGGAACCCCCTGAGCCAATCCCTGTAGGCAGATGGAGTCATGCCCAGTATGTCCTGGCCTTGGCAAAAAGGCAAAGCATAGCACACAGTGACACTGTAGGGACCCAGGGACTGACACCTGTCTCCGACTCATACACACAGTAAAATGGATGACACACACACATCACACTTCCTGTAACTTACCATGCATAAGCAGTGTACTGCGTGCATCCGACATAGGCAGCTCTCAAGAACCGTCCTCACAACTGCCACAGGCACAAGGTAAGTCAGTCTTCTTAATAATAAATGAATGGATTACTATGTTCTGGTAGCATAACTATGGTATCACTGCATGCTTGCAAGGGAATGGGGTGGCCTACTGGGATAGCAGCAGACAACTGACAGCTATGTGGGACACCAGGAAATGTTTGCACACTACTGGCTTCCCCACACTATGCACCAGTACCCAAGGTGATGAATCCCACTACAGTATATGTGGGGGGGCAACTAACTAGTGGGTTATTGGTCACAGGTATGGATGTCAGCGCGGGGGTCCCATACTCACCCCCAGCCTCACTCAGCAAGTCAGCTGTACAGAACCATATATAAATGTCTGACAAAGGCCCACAAATGGCAACAATGATGAAATACCCTCCTACAGACTTACACCGTGATAGCACAGCAGGTCTTGCAGTTGCAGTAAGGCTCTGAAAGGTAAGAAGTCTGAAACTCAAATTATGCCATTACACTCTGACCTGTGGTCCTTAGTGATATGCCTCTAGTCTCCAAGACAGGGCACAATGCTATGCTATATGGAACCAAAATGTAAAGCAAATATCAGCACAGTCTGTGCAAATGTGAACAGTTGACAGGTGTGCCTCCCCCCCATATTCCCATAGAAATGCAGTAACATGTATGTTTGTATGGAAATTGCAGCAGAGCACATATTGCCAGGGCTGTCCCAATCAATATGATAACTTGTTGCATGTCCACAATATGCAAGGGTCAATGAGCTATGTATATGTATATGTGTGGTTAATACTGTCAGGATGTGGCCAGCACTTACTCCTGGCTGTTGTGTCATAGTGGCCTAGCTACAATGCTGTCTTTGACAGGGCCGTGTTCCAAGAACTGTAGTGTCAAGTATTCTGCATGTCAGCTACACCTAAGGTAAGTGTTGTACACACTGTCCATATGTCAGTAGCTGTTAATGCAGGAAAGCTGTACAGGTCATGGACTGGGGGCCACATATATGGACAGTACACAGCTTGGAGTAACCTACACAGTGCCTACCATACCTCTCAACTGTACAGACCTATTGCAGAATATCCAGAGGTTTGCATCATAAGTGTGGTCTGTATAACATGAAATAGTGGCTGTCTGGCAATTCATTGGAAAATCATGTAAGACTAAGGTCAGAAAATAATGACAGATTGTAGTGTCAGACTTCATACTGTATAGAAACATGCACACTAATGCAAAACCTGTTACTGAATCACCTTTCAAGGTTTGTAAGGCCAATACTTAAAAATGGTCCCTATATTTAGGCCTCTGTCCTCCAATCATTTATGGCTTTGTCCAGATGTCTGGTCCTCAGACGCTGAGAGGTATGGTGCCTAGAAGGACAGCAGGTACCTGAAGGTTAGTGTACTGCCAGTGTATAAAAGACTGCCACCTTTCTGTGTCAGCACTGATATCATGTCACTGGCCAACAGCCATACCCCTGGAATGACACAGGTTGTCACAGAAGGAGCACAAGTATGCCTTGTATATCTGTTCTGCTTGTCCTAACATTGCATTTGCCTGCCAACTATTTGGAAAACAAGAAAGGTCATGTCAAAACAGCAATGGCAGACAGTGGGCAATTAGACGTCAAACCCACAAGAGCAAACAAGCAATTACCAAACCGGTCTCCTAAATGTCTATGTTTGGCAGAATATTATTAACACCCTGTCCCCATGTGTGGGCCATAGTCTGACTGTCATTTTTGGGGCTGTGCAGATGTCAGTCTGTGATGGTATGACAGCTAGACCCACATGTAGCCTCATAATGGCATACAGCAATACAAACCATCTAAGGAACACAGGAAATGGAGTGGTGCAATGATGGACAACCTGCTAAATAGGTACACTCAGAGGTCTGAAGTCCACAACCCTATGTGTGATGTAACAGCATGTACCCCACCCACATCAGAATTACAAATACATAACAGCAGCCACTGTGGTCAAAGCCTGTGACCGGATACAGAAGGACAAAGAGACACACATAAGGGTAAGGGGAACCAGCGAACAAATGGAGACTGTTCACACCAGAACAGATTGTGCAGTAACATAGGTGCCATGCAGTGTAAGGGGTCAGTAGACATCACCTTCCAAATACACAACACATATAAGTGGAGGTCCGCAACAAACCAAAACCCAAACAATGGACAACTCAGAGGCAAAATCACATGAGAACTCTGCAAACCTACACACCACAGACCATGTAGATTCCACACACCAGGGTCTTGCAAACACTAAGGTCTTACCCCAAACCCCAAACACCTACCCTACACAGATAGGCTAACAGCACTGTCCCTCTATCCCATTCCATACAGACTCTGCTGACGTGACCCCTGTCTGGCATACAAAGCAATCCAGACCCTGCCTTTATGGGACTGTTGCACATCTGGAACTCAAGGCCCACTCCATCAGCCTATAAGTGCAGCATCAACCTGGGCTGTGATATCAGTATGGCTTGCTGGTGTGACAGATACATGTGCCACACACTCCCCCATCTGTGGAATACACTCACTGTCAACAGCAAGCCAAGTGCCTCAATACCCCTAGTGATGTGCTCCCTGTCTAACTGCATGGGAAACACAAAATACAGTCTTGTAATCCCACCTGTGTCCCTGCTGTACATGGGCTCTGTGTGCCGAAATGTTGCAACAAGGGTACACTCTCATCTGTGTGGGTTATAAGGGCTTCAGGTGCAATAGCCTACTAATGCCGTAGCAACCTCACAGCCTATACAAAACTGTCTGTCAGTGGTTCACCACATTATTCTATACTGCTCTGCCACTGTCATACCTGGAAGTCACAGTGCTATGTGGAATATACTACACATATAATGGACATTTCTGTACAGTAGAATGCACTCTGTAGCCACACCCATACCTCCCAACCTCTGACAGCAAAACATCTGGACAAGGTCATAAATAAAAGTGGAACAAAGGCACAATCATAGGCATGTGTTGTAAATATTGCCCTTACATGCTGAGAAAGTTGGTAGGATAAGGGGTTTTGCATTAGCAGGAATTGTCCAAAGGTTATGAAGTGTGAAGCACTAATGTCTTTCATTTTTTAACAGCAGTCTTCAATTATATGCAACTAACTTGCCATAAAAACACAGTTTTATGTAGACTGGACAAAACTTCTAGCGAAACTCTTGGAAAGTCTGCCAAAAAATGTACAGTTGAGAGGTATGGACACACCAGGATATGACTTTTCAGGTAAGACAAATGCCACACAAGCAGGAGAAACCCAGGCAGTATATCACCAAGTTGCTGGACTGTTTACACAGCTTCCTCAGTCAACCAGCTGTTGCCACATCTCTCAACTGGCAGTTTTGGTCAAGAATGTATATAGTCGGGCTCATAATATTGGTCTGTGCATCATACATCTTGTATTTTTCTGGTAAAGCACCGTGATGATTTGAGGATGTCTGTCACTAGGTAATGACACAATACATTGCAGTGTCAGACTTCAGATATGTCAGAAAATGTCTGCTAAAACAAACCCAGTACCACTAGGAAAGTCCTGCTTACTTTTGAGCTGTATGGCTGTAGCACAAAACCCTGACTGGAGTGCACCTATCTCTGGAATGGAGTCCCACTCTCACTATAGAAGGTCACACTGGGCATACTCCTACACTTAGAGGATCACAGGCCATGTGGGAACCTACATCAGACTATATAACTGTATTGTGGACACATGTCTTTGCATACAGACATCTATATACACCATAACTGTCCCTACACACTCATCAGACAGGAGTACCCTCAGCTAGCTGTAGGTGGCCCATATGTGATATATCTGCATCTGTTGCATGTGATACACAGACATATATATGGACAACAGATAACAATATGTCAAGCATACACACACACATAGATGTGGGGAAGAGAGAGGCAGACAGTGAAAGAGAGAGACACACAGGGGGACACACAGAGAGTGAGTCACACACAGGAATACCCTGAATGGCATAGAGTGATGTCCTGCTGTGGACAGTGGCATACCAGTCGTAACCAGTCGCATGTACCAGCATGAAGGTGAGCTCCATTGTGCAATAGTACTGAGGTGGGGGTTATAATATCACATTACCTGCCTTTGTGTGTGTGTGTGTGTGTGTGTGTGTGTGTGTGTGTGTGTGTGTGTGTGTGTCTGTAGGTCTAAGTATTAGGAGGCTATTCCCACTCAGTACAATCCCATTGCCCTATTTCACAAGATCTTCTGCTGTCATTCACATTAGAAGTACCATTGGACACCTATGAGCTCTATAAGCTGTATAGTGCATGCGATAACTGTGTCACACTATAGTACAAATTTGGGGTTCTTATCTCAAGTCCTAGCAAATGTAAGTGTGAGTGTTTGCTTGTAGGTGAAACATTTTTAGGCCATTCCCACACAGTACACTTCCCAGTGCCCCACTTTAGCAGCCCTGCTGATGTCATTCCCCTTAGAAGTACCTTTGTACAACCCCAACCCTATAAGCTCTGTGGCGTGTCCAATAACTATGTAACGGTATAGTACAAATGACTAGATAGGGAGGGGTTCCATTCCCAGTTCTGGAAAATGTGTTTGTATGTTTATAGGATGATGTATTTTCAGGACTTCCCTATCCACAACACTTCCCAGTGCCCTACTTTAGCAGTCCTGCTGATGTCTTTCCCCTTAGAGGTACCTTTGCACAGCCCCAACCCTATAAGCTCCATGGCACATTTAATAACTATGTAACAGTATAGTACAAATAACTAGGTAAGGAGGGGTTCTATTCCCAGTTCTGGCAAATGTGTGTGTGTATACAACAGTGTGCATGTCTGTAGGTTGAAGTATTTTGAGGACTTTCCCACCCAGTACACATCCCAGTGCCCAACTTTAGCAGTCTTGCTGATGTCATTGACCTTAGAATTACCTTTTTGCACTTGTCAGCTTTGTAGCACGTGCGATAACTGCATAATACTATACTACAAATAACTAGATAGGCAGGGGGTTTATTCTCAGGTCTGACAAATGTGTGTGTTAGTGCATATGCAAGAGTATGTATGTTTGTAGGCTGAAGTATTTTGAGGACTTTCCCACCCAGTATACATCCCAGTGCCCTACTTGAGCAGTCCTGTTGATGTCATTCACCTTAAAAGTACCTTTGTGCATTTATCAGCACTGTAAGCTCTGTAGCACATGTGATAACTGAGTAATGCTAGAGTACAAATAATTGATAGGCAGCATTTCTATTCTCAGATCTGGGAAATGTTTTGTGTGTGTGTGTGTGTGTGTGTGTGTGTGTGTGTGTGTGTGTGTGTGTGTGTGTGTGTGTGTGTGTGTGTGTGTGTGTGTGTGTGTGTGTGTGTGTGTGTGTGTGTGTGTGTATAACTGTATGTTGAGTATGTAAGTGTGTATGTTTGTAGGACAAAGTATTTTGATGACTTTTCCATTCACAACATTTCCCAGTGCCCTACTTTAGCAGTCCTGCTGATGTCATTACCCTTAGAAGTACCTTTGGGCAACACTCAGTCCTGTGGCCTCCATGGCTTGTGTAATACCTAAGTAACAGTATAGTAGAAGTAACTAGATGGACAGGGGTTCTGTGCTAAATTGTGCCAGATATGTGTGTGTGTGTGTGTGTGTGTGTGTGTGTGTGTGTGTGTGTGTGTGTGTGTGTAAGTGTGTATGTTTGTAGGATAATGTATTTTGATGCCCTTCCCACCCAGTACATTTTCCATTGCCATACTTTACAAGGGCTCTTGATGTAATCAACTCAGACATACCTTGCGACACTAATGAATCTTATAAGCTCCGTGGTGATTGTGATAACTGTGTAAAACTGTAGTACACATAACTAGATAGGTAGGGGTTCTAAACTCAGTTCTGGCAACTGGAACACTGTGTGTGTGTGTGTGTGTGTGTGTGTGTGTGTGTGTGTGTGTGTGTGTGTGTGTGTGTGTGTGTGTGTGTGTGTGTGTGTGTGTGTGTGTGTGTGTGAGTGTGTATGTTTGGGTGAGAATAATTTCCTCTGGGGGTGTGGGTTTACCATTTTGAGGCATGTCCCACCCAGTACACGTCTCATTGCCCTTCTTTATAAGGCCTGCTGATGTCATTCACCATAGATGTACCTGTATACATTTGTCAATCCTCTAAGATCTGTGGTGTATGCAATAACCGCTTAATACTATAGTGTAACTACTTAGATAGGGATTCTAATCTCAATACTGACAACTATAGTAATGTGTGTGAAGCATATCCCCTGTGGCTGTTGTGTGTGTAGGTTATACCATTTTAAGGCCTGTTGAGCCCCTACCCATGACATCATTTTAAAGACCTTGTTAATGGCATCTGCCTCACATGCACCATGTAACACTACACAGCCCATACCAGTCATCTGTGCAGATGTACATGGGATATCCACATGTTTGCAAACTATATGTTGTCTGTGTCCCCTGACAAGGAGCATTTCTGTGATATTATTGCCAAATATGTCACAGTTACCATACTGACACACATGCCCACATCAGGCATCGTACCTGACTGACACATCATGCTGATACAAAGTCTGTCACTCTATGACCTGTGCAGGTTTGTAGGAGTAGTAGACAAAACCAATCGCTATGTCTGGTGGGTAATCCTACCATCCATGAAGGCATTTGCAAGATTAACTGTTCTAAGAGGTTGTGTGTTATGTCACAGGCATCTAATCTATGTGGAGCATGTCATGTGTACTCAGCATTATAGTACATACAAGTGGATATGTAGGGTTACTAATACGTCTATTGACAACTGTGTATGTGTTTTTGTATGCACAGCCCCTGTGGCTGTCTTCAGTGTGTGTATGTGATGGCTATACCATTTTGTGTGCCTCTTTCACCCTGTAAACTCCCCATTGCCAACTTAGTGTCATCTTATACAGATGTCATCCACTCTACAAACACAGTTACACTGTTTCTAACAGCAAGCCACTGTGGTGTAATGGTCATATCACTGTGCATTGTACATTAATAGATGAATAGGTTATCTGCTGTGATAAGTGTCATCTCTATGTGCGTGTGTGTCTCAATGCATGTCCCCATCCAGCAGTGTGCATGTGTGTGTGTGTGTGTGTGTGTGTGTGTGTGTGTGTGTGTGTGTGTGTGTGTGTGTGTGTGTGTCAGATGTCTCTAACATATTAAGGGCCTCTGAACCCACCATTGGCAATCCTAAAAGCCCTTGCAGTTGTCACCCACTTCAATAGTAGTGGCAGGCACTGCCACACTACAGTACCACTGTGCTATCTGTATTATATATCTATTAATATCATTCATAAGACTGTGCAGGTAGGGGCTGTGCTCAGCCCTTCACCAGCTGCCCCATGTATGGGACTATGGCTCTGTGTGCACTACCAACATGAGAGGCCAGGCATGCATATGAGATGGCAGACCCACATGCTGGTGATTGTCAGGTTAGATTAGCACAGGCTGTCCTGTGTCAGAAATACATACCCCAAACCTGTCATACACAGTACCAGGCGTACCCTCATCAACTACATGATGTTCAAGTGGATGTCACAGAAATGGCAGGGGCAATAGGTGCTGATAGCTGAATCTGTTGCAGTTGAAGTAATGGCTAAGCTTGTGAGGGGTCTAGTGGCAGTACTCAAGTAATCTCCTCTGTATGTGTGAGCCCGCAGTCTACAGAACACCCAGGTGACATGTATGAAGGCTAGGTGGCTGTGTCAAGGATATGTATGCAAGGTCTCAATGTCTGCCACAATTGCCCCTCACACCCTGTTGCATGTAAACACTTCTGGTAAACATGTACATATACAGCTGAACCTTGGTTATGAAAAGGTCACTGTGTTTCCACTCCGCTTTACTCATCATTGCTACTGTCATCAGGCCCACAGCCTGCAGACACACAGACACCTGGAACACAACCAGAATACAGTACATGCCACTGCAATCAATCAGCAGTACTAAAAGCAATAGTGCATCATTGCTAACAAGGTACATACACCTCGATGGGTACCCATAACTACTGCCAGCAGACAGCACCTTACACAGCATTACATTATTACACTATACTATAGTCACCCTGTGCATCAGACCCATATGAGCATGTCCCTGCATCAATGGTATGGATAACAGGGTTGTGGCACAAGTATTATCACATGCACAGGGTATGGTGTTGAATTCTCAGAGGCCTAAGCTGGGCCAAATGTCTGACAGCGTGTGTGTGTGTGTGTGTGTGTGTGTGTGTGTGTGTGTGTGTGTGTGTGTGTGTGTGTGTGTGTGTGTGTGTGTGTGTGTGTCTGAAGGGGTGATGTTCAACTGGGCCATGAAGAGGAGCTGTGTGTGTCTGGTGGTGACTGGCCTGTGATAGGGATGTGTGAGTGTTTGTCTGCACACCACCAAGTGATGTGGATGCCGAACACATGGATATGTTGGACAGCCATGGACGATACATGGCAGGATGTTTGGTTCACCATCTTCCAACAGGGATGCGGTACTGGTTCTGCCAGGAGTATCACTGGCACCGCCAGGCCCAAGGACAGATGCAGTACTCTCCCTGATGGTGACTGCTGTCTGCTGGAGCTGAGTCCCTGATGGGACTGGCCAGGACAACATGCCTATGGCCTGCTCGCTGTGGTGTGGATAGCACCCTTCCTTTGGTAGTGCTGTTGGTACTGCCATTACGGGACTATGAATGTGCACAACCATGTGGGCTCACTGTTGATCATGTTGCTGACCTACGTCCACCTGGCTGATACCTTACTCCCACCACATACTCAAGCACAGACATTTCACGGTCAAGCAGTGAAAATGTCTCACCCTACTGTCTATCCCTGACATCGGCAAGATGACATATGGCATCACAAATGCCATGGAGGTCATCACTCATGGCAGAGAGTGCTGCATTCATTACCCTGAGCATCTGCCTGGTGTTGCAGTCAGTACATGGCTGTGCCTCCATGACAGACCATAACATGCGTCTGGTGACACCTGCTGTGGCACTTGTGGCAGGGGCTTGCTGGGCAGCACTCCTCTGTTGAGCACCACTGTCCATCTGCCTGTGTGTGACCTTGCCTGCTCTCTGCTTTTGGCTGGTGTCTACACTCACACTTGCCATACTCAACACACTAACCTGTTCCATGCGACAACCCTTATCCTGTCCATTATCCATGGCTCCTGGGGACTGGGTATGCATGGGCATACTGACTGTGTGCAGAGACATGGTGGGAGAAAGTGGGATACCAAACAATGGCACAGATTCAAGCAACAACAATACCACCTGTGCCTCACAATAACCACCATCATCATAGGAGTCTGCTAAGACACTGACATCAGGTTGTGAGGGAGAGGGACACTAACCCCTGTGTTCACCTGCAAGGGGAAGACAACATATGTAAATTAATTCCCAGCAGTAGTATATTTGCTGATACACAGACACATACACACAATCACACACACGCACACACACACACACACACACACACACACACACACACACACACACACACACACACACACACACACACACACACACACACACACACACACACACACACACACATCCTGGTACAGTCTGGCACAGCTGTGACACCTATGGGCCCTTCAGGACAGACTTTACAGTAGTTCTGCCTGCCACAATCCATCTCTTTCACTGGTATTGTAAGGCCCACAATGAAGGATGACGAATCCTACTGTGTGATGGGCCTAGTAGCAGAATGGTAATTCTGGCCAAGACCAAGGCTATTGGAGTGAGCTATACAGTGTCACCAAGTGCATATGCATGTACTGTAAGAGCTGACTTACTGCTATACAGACCACACACAATGACAAGGTGTAACGATAAGTGATGATAACTGATGAAGGGACAAGACTATACACTATCACTGCAGTACCTACACAGTTCAGACTCACAGGGATTCATTTCAGACAACATAGCAGGACAGTCTGCAAAACTTACAGGAAACATGTAAATTACTAGGTGCATAGCCTCATATTATGATATAAGGCTATTGCCCCTGATGTCCTCATAAGCATACTTTTGCCCATGTCCCTTCCAAGCCAGCACCTGTTTCCCCTGTCCAGCTGGGACACATGTGGGATTCCAGGGGTGTCCCATCTATTTCCCATATAGTCGTCCATCTTCTTCTTCAAGAGGGCTATTCATGTACTGTGCTAGACATGGGGAGGGAGTGTATTTTACAGACAGTATATTGTGTGGGACACTACACTATCCCGCCAACAAGTTCTATACATGTCACGGACCAGGTGAGGATCTTGCATGCATGATGCATGAGTGAGGTTTGTCTTACAGATATGTAGAAATACCATCATGGCTGGTTTAGAAATGGCCTTGTATGCCAGACACAGGTAATCTATTATCAGTCTATATGAGACTGAGTACAGGGACAGGGCTTTCAGCCTACCTGTATTGGATAGGTGTTACAGACCCTGGATTTACCTGGTTAGGAACCTCTGTGCATTTGCTTGATGAGGTACATGCCAAAGGAGCCATTGTACTTAGTAATGCATCTGATAAGGGTGGGGTACAGGGATGTTGTGGCCTCCTGGTTCCTGGATGACATACCCGTAATGTGAGGTGGGCCATGTAGACAGCCTTTTGTACAATGGTGCCCACACAGTGGGAAACTGTCAGATTGCTACCAACCTTGGTGCACAAGTTGCCTCACACCTGATTGCATGCTCAGTACATTATTATTGTCATAATTAGTGTTTTGCGGAAATGCTTCTTGCACCAGTCATTAATTGGGTGAGGGCCTCTTGGGGGATGCTCACATCAGTAGGTGAATGTAAGACAGTGGCTAGCTTGCAAGCATCTATTCACCTGGTCAGCCACAGACCACTACTTTTGCCCTGTATTTCAGATACGTATATCTGAAACAGTAGAGGCCCCCGGGCCGATTCTTGGGGTACACCACTTTGGAAGACTCTACTACTAGAGGTGGGTTCCACTACTCTGACTGAGTGGGTAGTATCATTGGGCCAGTTAGCTACCCATCTGGTAACATACAGGTTGATGCCTAGCTGTGTAGGCATATGTATTCTGGCTGCCTGGGGATTATTGTGAGAGACTAAGGCTAGGTGAAGGTAGGCATTGTTCACCATCTTCCCCTCATCCCTGTGTTTGTTGACCACTTCAGAGAGGTGGACCAGATTTAACAGGCCTGATCTCCCTTTGAGAATACCACACTGTGTGGGCTCAGGCATTTTGAGGTCGCTGATGTACTTGTTCATGATGTCTTTGATATTGCCTTCCATGCCCTTGCAGAGCAGGCTAGTTAGGCTGATGTGCATATGATTGGTTGGGTCAATGGATTGCTCCACCTTTGTGTATATGGATGACAGTGTCTGTCTTCAGTGCAGATGAGATGACACCAGTGCTCAAGCTTTGGTTGACTACAGTGCATAATGAATCTGAGAGCTCATGCTTGAGTTCATGTATGATGCAGCCAGGGATGGTATCCGGCCTATGGAGACTAATGTGTGCTGCCTTTGAGAGGGCATTACAGACCTGCTTCCTGATGATGAGGGAAGGGGGGCAGGTACTGTGCATATGCATGTGAACTGATGGAGGGACAGGGGTTTGATGTTTACACTTCACCTGTCTGCAGCCGGTTGCCTATATCTATGCCGTATATGTATGTGGTGTTATTAATCACCACTACAGAGCAGATCTGTGTGTTGCCTCTGAGATTGCAGACATGTGTGGAAGGCCTAGTGATTAGTCTTGGTCGATGTGTCCAATTTGCACTCAAAGATAGCCTTAGGGTGATTCACCTATGACCTTATTTGCTTGTGCAGACCAAGGTGACATTGCTTCCAATAAGGCACCTGTTACTTCTTGGCCCTGTTTGGCAATTATTTCCACCTATTATGGTATTTGTGTATTGCTGCTGTCCACTACGGACGTTTACACTACCTTGAGGGAGATGATGTTGTCTTGTCAGGTATTGCTGAGTCCATACAGCTATGTAGGTGCCCACATAGTATTGTGGTGTGGGCCTGGACACTAATGCTAGTTCCAACTGATGGGACATTGGCTGTAAAGCTACTTCTACCTGCTCTGAGGAGATTTATAGTCAATTGTCTAAAGTTAATTTTGTTTGACTCTGACAAAGAGGGGGGCAGGGGAGATGGTGACCTCAACAGTGATGGCTATGTGGTCAGATCTTACCGAGGAGGATGACACTGTAGGAGTGCTACAGTGGCTACTCATGTTGGTTAGGACCAGGTACTGGATATTTCAACCTGCCATAGGAGTGTTGACTGGCTGATCCACTGCATTGCCACTGACAAAGCCAAAGAATCTCTGTGCATTCATGTTTAGGTGACACAGGGCATGCACACTATGGTTGGGTAGTTGAAGTCACCCAGGAGCAGGGTAGATGATTGAATCCTGACAGATTCTAGCAAGTCCCAATAGGTGTGGTGGGTGTCAATAGTCATGGTTGGAGGTCTGTAGCTAGCTATGATTTGAGTAGGTGTTTTGTCAACTGTTAACTGCACTCAGGATGTCTTCCATGCATCATACTGTTTAGCCAGCCTGGAGGTGTGTATGCGTATGATAATATTCAACACTTCACCTCCTGTGGCTTTGCAGCCCTCCATTTGTGCTCTAAACATATGTTGGGATGAGTATCCTGGCAAGTTAGTGTGCCCTCCACAGCTACAAAGCAGGTGTCAGTGCCTGCACAAATGTCAGTATCCTACAGGACAAGGTACTCTTGCATTGACATAGGTTTCATGCTAAGACAGCTAGCTCCTGTTAGAGCAAGACATCTGCACAAAGGCACACATCATTGGTGGCAAAGGCTGGAAAATAGTGTCACTTTATGAATCTAGCTGAAACACACTTAGTTGCCAGCAAAGACAGTGTCACATTCACATGTATACTCCACAGGATATGACATCTGACAATAAAATGTATGCTATTATGTTATGACTTCAGTCTTTAATAGGTTGCCAGTGATGTGCCGGACAATACACAGCTGTATGAGGCACTGACTAAAAATATGAGGCAGGCATGTGGTCAGTCTGCAAATCTCTGAACAGTTGTCAGGTATGGGCTCAGTATATAACACACAGTTCAACACATATTTTTGCACCTGTTGTGTACTATGCGCATAACCTATATAAGTCTCTTACATTTGTAAGACAAGCATATGTATCATAGTAGGATTCACAGGTGACATATGAATATTTACAACATCCCAGGTGGCTGGCCTAGCAGTGTCATACTCTGTATTGGACAACATGCACTCCAGTAGTAGTCATACATGAGTTGACATTTGCTGGGGTGACTCAGGGGCCAGAGATGTGATCCATGTCAGTGCAGACAGGGCAAGCAGGAATGGCCATAGATGCCAGGAAGCTGCATGTGAGTCCAGCAGGTCTTGTTGCGACCTAGTGTTTAACTTCCTATTTGACATTATTGCATCCCCCTTCTGCATTCCATTACAAGTTTACGTGATTGACGTACCTGTTATAGTGCTGAAGAGTTTACTCAGAATAATAGTAATGGTTAGCTTTGTGTAGTTGCAGTCTGTCTTTGTGTAGATGGGTTCAGACCTGTGTTGCATAGGCAGCAGCTTGCCTTTTGTATTTAATGATCGTGAGCAGGTGATGGCCTGTGCACCTATCTGTGTCTTCCACTTGCTACTTGCATCGGGAGCAGCTGTGTTGTCTTTCCATTAGCCAATGCTATAGCAACGCAGTGCTACAATTAAGTCCTTCATGTGGGCCTTGCCTCTTTTCCTTGCCTGTGTGGAGGACATTATGGAGGTGTGGGGGCTACAGCTTCACAGACAGTAGGTGGAAATACCTCTTAGGGCAAGATATGTGGAGATAGCCCAACAACATGGGGGACAAAGCTCCAGAAGTGGGTACAGATTGTAAGTAAGTATTGCTGTTATACACATAGAGGATTGCCAGATTAACAGGGTGTGTCTGGACATGCATTTTCTGTGTGACTTGATGTCTGACAGTGATATGTCTCTAACTTACCTCTCAACTGTCCAGATGTCCACAGACTGTCCAGAGGTTTGCCTGTTATGTTTGGTCTGTTCCTCAGACAATATCTGTTTTTGAGAAATCAGTAGGATAATGTGAGGATTGTAGTCAGTAAATGTTGACATCCATTAGTGTTTCAGACATCATATCCTTCACGGATGTTATGTTACAACAAACCCTGTAACACCAGCGACTGTTTCAGTTTGTAACACCATTATGTGAGATATGTCCCTCTTTTCAGCCCCCCTGTCCCAAGTATGTCATGCTTTTCCCAGATGTTTTGCAGTAAGAGGTTCAGAAGTATGGTATATCATTTATTCAGTGACTGCACTCCTGATATAATCCCAGTGACTTAGCAGACACCTGGAAGTGGTATGTAGCAGTGACCTTAAATATGATCCCACACCCTGGAGATTCTATGGAAATCTGTACAGTTGAGAGTTATATATGTCTGGCTATTATTAACAGACTGCCAAGATTGTGTAGCAGTATTGTGTGCAAATGTTTGTTGGGCTATGTAGGTAGAGTAGCAGATGTGAGTGTCACAGATCCTTTTCTATCTGACTGTGCATGCTGCTACAGTTGCTAGTGGTCTATCAGGTATATATCTTTGTAGGGGGAGACTGTGAAATGTCCTGTAACACCTCAGGATTCCCATTAGACTGTGAGTTGGGGCAGTATATGTCAGTGTAGTGTGTGACTGACAATCAGGATATGTTTGTTCAAACAGTTGTTCTACTCTAGAGTTCATTTGGGGTACTGGTATGTGCTATGACTGTGGTACAAATGGTTATGAGTTGACATTTCCGCACCAATATCTGCTTTTCCCTATAGTTCCATCCTTGTAATGCATGATGTATTTGGAAATGCATGGGTAATTCCTCAGAGCTGATTTAGGGTAGTGTCATGTTGGTCTTACTGTGGTTCAGAAGGTGCTAGGTGAAATGGATGGCAGCTCTCAGTTTTTTTTCTTTTCTGTTATATGACTGCAGTCATACCACTCCACTGTCCAGATGTCTAGACACTGTCCAGATGACTGGCTCATATATTTGGTCTGTTCCCCATAAGCATTGTGGGTTTCTGACAAATCACTGGGATGATGTCAGCATTGACATCATAAACTATGACATTCATTTGTGTTTCAGACCTGGAATCTATCAGGACTTATATGTTAAATTAAACAATGCTACTCTAGCAGACTTCTGTGTGTATAACAGCCATATTTCAAAGATGTCACTATTGTTTGCCCTTTATCCTCCCACTTTGTCAGACTTTTTGCAGATGTCTTGCAATAAGAGGTTGGTTATCTATAAATGTATATAAGAGTACTACTGATAAATATTTTTCCCTTATGTTAAATGACTGTAGTGCATGATATATTTGTAAAAACATTGCAAATTCTTGCAGCACAGATGGTGTAGTGGTATGTTGCTGTAATTGTAGTGTACAGGGCCCTGGGTCCAAGACTTGGATGTGATGACTTATTTTCATTAATGTTAAATGATCAGAATGCATGATATGTTTGTAAAAGCATTACAAGTTCCCACAGCTCAGATGGTCTAGTGGTACTTTGCGGTGATTGTAGTGCCAGCATCTTGGGTTTGAGAATTGGCAGCACTCATTATTTTGTTGCTGGGCAGAAGAAGGGCTGTTGGAGAGAGAGTAATGAAGGCACTTTTAAGCAGTTGTAAGCAGGTTTGCGGGTTTTGCGTGAAGCTAAGTGATGCTAACAGATGTTAAGTCCTCTTAGCTTTGCTTAGCACTGCTTACTCCCATTTACCCCATGCTAATTTTAATTAAAGAAAAGAAAAAAGGGTGATAGGAAAGTGGTGAAATGGGGGAAAGCAGGGGGAAAACATTAGAAAAACCTGCTAGGGATGTGCAGGATGGGTGTAGGAAAGGACAGTAGCTCTACATTTCTTCTGCAACAACAGCTGTGAATAATGTGTAGACTTTGGAATTTACAGCCTCACACTCCACAGGGAGAGGTGTTGGCAACAGACATTTCTAGAAAAAACGGTGGGTAGATTAATTAATTTCACTGTATATGGGGGTGAAATGTAGAGCTATCTATGGGGCACTGATTTTTTTGTGGGACAGATGCCCCTTTTTTAGGTGAGAGTAGGATGTTGGGGAAGGGCTGTAGTTATGTTTAGGGAGGCAGGTTTGGCAGGATAGGTAGCATTTGCAGACAGACAAGACACACAAGACACTAGACAGGGGTGGTATATGACACATGAGGGGGTAAACACCCTGGACAGGGAGGGTGGTTGGGAATCAGAGGCCCATAAATCCCCAAATAGATACAGTGGGACTGAGGTCCCCACCCATGGGTAGTCACCACTACACCTTCATGGCCTCAAAGGTGGTTGTGCTGGTGGTTGGACAAGAGGGGCAGCCTGACCCTCAAGGTGCACCAGGTGGCCCTTCATCTGGCACAGCTGCCCACCCAACTCAATGTGGATGACACTGCACACCATACCTTGGAACACTCTGTGGGTGACAGGCTCCTCTCCAAGCCTCCACTTAGGGGGGATGGGCCCCATCCCCTGAAGCGGTTCCACCTAAAGGCGGTGCAGGAACAGTGGAGGAGGATGTTCTGGGTTCAGTCTCAGACATGCTGCGGCCTGGTGCTATGGCCATATAAGGCAAGACAGGTGGATCCGCTGGGATCTGCCATCCCAACATGCTGTGGTGTTGAGGTTTTCCCAGATATATTGGTTAGTCATGAAAAAAACATTTCAAAATTAGTTTTAACAGCATGCATGTATGTTCCAATTAACCCAGAACAACAGATATGAAACAATTGCATAGCAAACTAAACACGTGCATAAATGGAACAACAGTAAGCATTGTAACAGCATGCCAGTAACAATGATGGCAACAGGCTACCAATGATGGTATTTGAACAAGGTATGTTAACATGCAACCAATTATTTATGTGAACAATAATGGAACACATGTCCCAACATTAGGTTTTGAGAAAAAAATACCCATAGTATATGAATAATAATTAGTGATGCAGATGAGGGGTGGGGGGAGAGAAGAAACATCCATTAACAACTGCATAGGCTTCTATTTTTCACACCAGTACTGCTCAATACTCTAGAGGTCTGCTGTCACTTTACATCTACTTATGGCCCATAGCTTGTGTAGCACATGCATACATATTAAACTGTCAACCTATAATGGTATGGGGCAGACTACGACAACTATGGGTACATTATTAGAGGGAGCTTGTACATGTCAGGGTTACATATCTGACATAGAAAGGGTACCCTGCACTGCTGTTGTGTGTGTCTGCTACTGTCATACTTCCCTGGATTCCTATCTGTGTCCAGGGTTATTGGCAGCAGTGTGACCACTAGCCATGCCAGCGTGACACTTGGGAGACATGTATCAGGGAGAGGGCATGATGCATGTACTTGTCCTGCTGCCATTTGCAGGCATATGGGGTTGGACAGTGGAACAATTGTACACGGTGTATTAGTAAACCCTTCATACAGCTACTACACACATTTCTTTACCTGTAAGACCTGTGGGGAAAATATCTGTTAATGCTTTCTGACTGTTTCTACAAAATTTTAGGGTTTCTATTGTGTATATATGCACACCTCTCAGTACCACTCCCTGGATTTGAACCACATCTAAAATGAATAGCAATGCTATTTTCCATCACACTGAGCTACAGGGGAACTGCTGTTTCTTGCTTGACTGATTTCTGACTAATTCTGTCTGGATTGGACAGTTTGCCCCTGTAAACCTGAAATTCATGCATGGCAGATAGTTATTGTACTGTGTGTTACTCCTTTGAAATAATACAATCTGGAAAGCAAAGGTTAACACAAGACTGCAATCCATACTAGCTGTTTCCCAAAACAGCCTTAGTTATTTCATGTTGTCAATGCCATATTTGCTGTAAAGAGCCTGTACACATTCTCTTTCTACAACAACATATCAGAGTAAACACAACAGTTTGTTGTATATTTTTATTACAGTGAAATGACACTTTTATTAATGGACATCCTGTGAATAAGTATTAGTCTGATAAACATGTTTTATTCAGAGCATCAAATGTGAGATCTGATGCCACGTGTTTGTCAAGTATGCAAAAAGCATTTGAGTATTCACGCCAGAACAGGAAATGATGAGAATTTATGCATTTCCTGTCTATACTTAAACAGTTTGGCGGTTGATACTTTGTATTTGTTCTGAGGAAGCTGCTGGCTTTTTCAGCAGCGAAAACACATTTTTACTGAAAATAAACTAGTGTTAAACATCAGCGTTTATTTTTCATTTGTGGATTCGTGGTGTGGCTTGGACTTGCACCCGCACTTCATTTTGTTTTTCACGTGTTTGGTTTCCAGTACTTTGTTCGTTTGTTTTATTCATTAGACATAGTACACAATATACCTTCTGGCAGTAAACAATGTACTCCTTCTACTTTATGGCACTATATGCTGCAAGATAGATCTGTACTCACCAGCCTGTCAGCGCATCATTGTCAGTCTGTCGGCATGAGCCTCAATGTTCATAGCCCTCTCTTCTGCAGCTGTAGGGGTGAGAAACAAACATTATGCATACCTGTCTATCACATACTCCGGCTAGAATTTGGTACAGCTGTAGATGGGATACTTACAAACTGCTGGAGCATGCCAGTCCTGAGCATCTTGGCTCCATTGGGCCAAGAGCTCCCCCTTCCTATGCTTTGGGTCATCATAATGATGCCATACCTGCTCACCAGTTCAGGGGATTCCAGTGGCACTAGTGAGGTCACCTGCCAGACAGTCCCAGGCCTCTGTTTTGTACTGAGAGCCCTGGTACTGGCCCTGCAGCAGTCTGTCATCATGGTGTTCTACAAGGAGTCCAGCCATGACCCTGGTGTCCAGGATGGCCCAGCTCTGTGCCTGAAAGTGTGCTCCCTCATCAACAATAGACATGTTCCTGAAGAGATCAAACTACAACAGGTTATGGCTGTATTCCAGCCTGCATGGTTTAAATAAGGCCATATTCCTACCCTTTGCCATCATTGGACCATTTCAAAACTGCTGAGCACAGCTTAGCAACGCGCAAACCTGCTAAGCATTGTTAAGCTGTGCTTAAAGGGCTAGATGCTGAGCAGTGCTTAGTGGTGCACAATTCCGCTTCATAGAGCTGACCACTGCTTAGAATTCACGGCTAAGCAATGCTTAACCTTGCTAAGCAGAGCTGAGCACTGCTTACCATTGCTCAGTTTTTATTTTAATAAAATATCAGGACTGTAGATTAATTCATCATTCTGACATATTATTAAGTGTATATGATTTACTTTACATGACATCCCCCATGTGCTTTCATTACATTACCTTGGGGTGTGACTATACTGTATGGGACACTTGTGTATACATGGGTGATTTCACATGTTATATGTACTCACACTTCCATTTTGGACCTGCTACACTACTCTGGGTGAAAAATATAGATTACTGCATAATTTAAGATAAAAAAAATAATGTTAACTCTTTCCCATGTAAAAATAAAGTGCCTGTCTTGGCACTTGGACCATATATGCCTGCAGGTGAAGCTGGGACTCTAAACACTACTCTATCTCATTGTTAGGAGTTTAGCTGTATATTTTTATTTATCTCCTATGGGATGTTTAAGCAATGCTGAACAGACGGCACTAACATGCAAATCCACTCGGCTAATCTTAAACATATCTTAGAATATAAAATAAATTAGATTAATACACCCACTTTATTTACATGTATCTGTGCTCCTTGTCACTCCCAGTTAGGGAAAGTGTAAGGGGACACATAGGGACAAATCACTGGCAGATTATTCAGAGTTTATGTCAGGGGATAATGACAGACATTTGTGTTTCAGACTTCATACCCTTCAGAAAATCTGTGCACATGCTAAACCTGTTATTCTGTCAACTTTCCAAGTTTGTATGTGCAATATTTAAAAGGTGTCCCTATTTGTGGGCCTTTGTCTCCCCCCCATTATTTGTGGCTTTGTACAGATTTCTGGCGCTAGGAGTTTGAGAGGTATGTGAGATAGGCATCTGGGCATTCTGCAGAAACCTGTACAATTGAGGGGTATGGCCATACCGCACTTTTACAATGCAGGGTGTGTGTGACAGAACCTGTCACACACCCCCTGCATTGATTTCTTGTTTCCCTATCCATTTCAGTGTCCGGAGACACTGAAGTACTCATTTTATTTGATTTCAGTGTCCGCGGACACTGAAATGCTTTTAAAAAGTGCTGTATGGCACTTTCTGAGTGCAGGGGGTGTGTTAAATGTGCGTGCATTACCTAAACATGCCCTCTGCACTCAGTACTGTCCATGCCCATTTAGCCTTAGCAGCAGCCCACCTTCTTGAACATGCAAGACACGCTGCTGTTAAAGCTAAGGCTAGACGGACATGAATCACTCTATAGAGGAATAGCATTATTCCTGCACAGAGTTTACTGAATTCAGGAGATGAAGTTACACTTGATGAAATAATTTTGTTGCAGAGCTAGAATTTAGGCTTGGCTTAGGCCTACAGCCTTTGACTTTTAAATACAGCCTGTACATAATTCTGAAAAAAAACAAACATTTATCAGATGCTAGAAAAATGAATTATAAAATTTGAAGGAATTCAGCCTAAAGATATGATTGTATTTTTATTTTGGATATGTTGTCTTCCATTCTTTCATTGTAAATATAATACATTTAATAAAAATGGATTAAAAAAAAGGAACTGCATGAGGATATCAAACATATAATAGGATCACTGTTGAGTAGGAGCTCATCCATTGTCCAATATTCTTTTTTCTTTGGCTATTGCAGAATTCTTGATAGGCTGTCCCACAAAAGCAGAAATAGAAAATGTTGATGCTTTAACCCCTTAGGACAAGAATAAAAAGATTTTTTTTTGAATGGAACAAGCCCTCCTACGTCACTTAAATTTATTAAATGAACACACACACACACACACACACACACACACACACACACACACACACACACACACACACACACACACACACAAACACTGTGGTAACCCAGCTATAATCAAAGAAGCACACTCATTGCTTCACTGCCATTGTATCTGAGGCAGTGATTTTCAATGACAAAACTCAATCTTTAAGTTCATAACCATTGAATCTAAACTTACAAGCTGAAGTTTTGTCCAATTAAGATTTGTCGACTAATAGGGTAGAATATATTTTCTGGATACATTTGTATTTTTTGAAGTATTTGGGATTTGGCTTATTTTTCTTGAATTATGGACATAATGGCAGAAGGGCTCTACTTTTTTATATTTATATTTTACACTGAATATGTCCTCATTTCCTTTGCTTACCTTATTGTAGGGATTCTGGAGTTACTATAAGTGTTGGTCACTTACATTTTCTTCCAGCATAATGTGTCCTTTGAGAATGCTTCCCGTAGTTGAGATAAGGGTTCAGGCACATTTGTGGCTTTTCTTGCAACAGAAAATAAATGTTGATGGCCAGAGTTACAGTTCATTTATAGCAGAGTTTCTGTCTGATGACCTTAGATTGAGGACATCTGATTGTTCCTGAAACCTTTCTCGAAGACTGATTTCCATGTGTGACTAAGTTTTATACACAATGAATACAGTGCAGCAATGACTATTATGATGAACATCTTCTATAGTGTTAATGTGCCAGTAATGCAGAATGTATGTAAAAAATGAAAAAAAAAATATGTACCACCTTAATAACTGTGGATATACACATCTGAATAATTGCAAGAATTTTTTTCAGTTTTTTTTTTTTAAGTATACTGTATTACACATTTTTAGCACTCAGGCATTGTAATACATGAAGGACTTCATAAAAGAACTGTTATGAATGATATATTAGTAGGTATTTTCAATCTTTTTAAGAAGGACACTGTGTTTACATTATTTTCTTCACTTATTCTTCATTCATTAAAATAATATGGTAACGCCTGCTTGGCTGAAATGACTGTCTGTTGGGATGACAAATAAATACTGGGTGATTGTAAGATGTTCCAAGTCACGCAGTATACAAACTAAAGCTATGGGAATTAAATCCATCTTGTGATTTATAATTCATTGCCATTTATGGCAGTTTACTTTAGGAATGTTTGTCTGAGTAATAATCAAACACAGCACCAGCTCTCTTGTGAAGCAATAAAAACATGCCACTGAAACTACACTTTGCGATTAGATAGCCAAATCTTAATGGCATCAACAGCTCTTATTAATAAAGACATCAGTTCTGTTTTTATCATTTAAAAGGATATCGCATGCTCCAAAATTTGTTTACATTGCTACTACTGCAGCATTTCATCTCTGACTTCATAAAGTAGCTACTGTCCAAAACTTGTAGGATCATTTATTTAAATGGCAGGATGAGTTATATGAGCTTTTATTTTAAATAAAACATATTTTGTAGCAAGCAAACAGTGTGTGTGTGTGTGTGTGTGTGTGTGTGTGTGTGTGTGTGTGTGTGTATGTGTGTGTGTGTGTGTGTGTGTATATATATATATATATATATATATATATATATATATATATATATATATTTATATTGATATAGATATATACAGAACTGAGATGCAATGTCTTAAGAGAACCAAAATGTATAGAATTGAAATATGTCACTGAGTAGCCATGTTTGCAAACCTAGAGTAATTATGTAATAGACTGTGTAGGAAGGAGGAAGAGGCTGATGCTCTGTGTTATTTCACGTATTCTCTTTTATATTTCTAGCTCTGGTTATACTTTTACTTCATAGCTGTGGGTAGTGCTAGATGTGAAAAATTCCAAATAAAAATGGGAGTAAATGCATGAGTGGCCACGTGTATCTTCATATTCACTAAGATACAAGTGTGCATTGTTTTACACTTATCAGCGCCAACAGCAGGTGCAATTTAGCCCTAAGTAAGGGTCTTAGTGGTGTCACCCCATTACCTAGATCCCATAAATATACCTATTCACAAAAGCATAAATACAATGTGTGTGTGTATGTGTGTATGTAAATGCATATGACGCAAGTACTTACTTTGTGATTGCTATCTGCCTGCAGAGCCATGGTTGCAATGGAGGACTTTAAAGATAGTACTGAAAGGAACTCTTAACAGTGGGAGGGTCTGTAATAACTGGTATGCCATGTAGATTTGTTGTAGACCTGGAGCCCTTTGTTGCATTTGTTTCAAACATGTCACTGTGCATGAGAAAAGAATGAACCAGTCTGCTGATAATACTAAAGTAGGGGGCCATATTAGAAGCAGATATGTAATACTTATACAGAGAGATCTGGACAAACTAAAAAACTTTGCAGGGAAATGGAAGTTTAAATGACAGTTAAAATTCAATATGTGTTATAGTGCGCTGCATGTAGGATTCAATAACTTGGAGGTGAGATTCAGAGTAGGGGAAGATGAAATAACCAAGAAAAGGGTCCGTGACTGATTATAACACTAACACTTGTTCATCAAGAGCCAAGTAAAATGGCTACAGTCAAAACAAAAATGATGATTGGCTGTATCCTAAGGGGACTCTTTTCTGTGGGCAATAAGATCATTTTCTCTTTGCACTGAGTTGATGTTTGCGTATTATCTTAAGTACTGCATATGATTCTAAAGGACATACAAAGGCAAGAATATAAAATTATTAGAAAGGTTGAAAAATACAGTCAGGGGGTTCAGTTATTTGATGTTGTATGGTCCATTCAAAAACAAGGGTATACCACTTAATGAAGGTATTAAAAGTCATTAATTCACTGTGGTTTCTATTAAAAAGAATGACCAAGGTGTCACTGTGTGATTAGAGATGGAAGTTATAGACTGTATTGTGGAAACATAATATTTTGAAAGGGAAACAAGTCTGAGAGTCAGAATGGTGCTGCCATTATGTTCAGCATTTGTCACCCAGAGAACTTAAAAAGATGTTAAAATTGAACCTGACTGAGATGACAAACAGCTTGGTGGCAATGCAATTCAAGCTGTGGAATTTGATGGGAATATTTCATGTTTATATGAAAAGGCTGGAAGTTGCTATTGTTGAGGATGCTGAATACATGAAAGGCCAAAGGGTAATGATGGAGCCAGACTGCAAATTGTACAGAGCCAGGAAAAGGTTGAAATGACAGCTAAGAGGCTTGACTAAATTAAGTAACATTTCTCTGGATTGGAAGATAAAGTGCAAAAATGTAATTTAAGATTATATAATGTTTGCTGGTTGAAGGGAAAAATGTTATTTGTTACTCTACATGAGTAAATAATGGAAGAATTGATGTTTTCCTAAAGGCTGTGTGCGTGTCGCACAAACAAGTGTTTACTTCTACCTGAAAGGAAGGTTAGGTATGGAAAACTACAACCAATATTAATTGGGTTTTTGACTTGTGGTGCAAAAAAGCCCAGCAAGTGCTGTAAAAACAGTAAATTGTCTGGAAAGTTAAAACACTGTTTATGGAGCAAAAGTCATCAGAGCCATTCTCAGTTTGTTGATGCGATTGTGGAGTGGATGCATAAAGAAGTGAAATTTAAGTTGTCATTCCCTGCTATGTTAAAGGTATCCTGGAAAGGAAAGCCCTGATTGTTAGTGATCCTGATGAGGTAATGAGAAAACAAATGAACCACCAATAAGTTTAATTAATTTAGAAATGGATCAAATGGAAAAAGCCCCAAAGGGACTGAGAGACATTGATTCAAAAGGGGAAATATAAGATGAATAGGAGAAAACACTGATTTCAGCTGAGAAGGTTGCATTGTTTCTAAGAGCAACTCTTAGTAAAAGATGGGTAGATTTACAAGGGAGTTTAACATGACTAGTCGGGTTAATAGAAATGAAGAATTAGTGATTCATGGTATATCAAAAAACAAATAAAAAAAGACAAGGAAATAAAGAGACAGATGTTCGCAACATCCCACTCAAAAATGAATAATCACTGGAGGCATTTAAGTATTATGATATGTAGATTATACTTACTCATATTTCCTTCTCTCTGGAAAAAAAATTGAAATGCTTATTACCGTGGACAAGGGCTTGAAACCATCTGGAATGAATATGCACCAGATGGTTGAAGCTCGGTGTTGGCAAGATGGAAACTATGATTCTGCATGTGATTCACAGCTTTATTGGCTTTTTATCTGACCTCCATTATTGTTTATGGTGGCAATAAAGTGGACTTTCTTTCAAGAGGACATGAAAAACAACACAGCAGCTATTGTTATGTCATCTTATTTCCATCTTTAGAACAAGATCAAGATGAAGTGATAGCTAATATTTGAGAACATTACTAAAGTCCCTCATGCAATGGTTTCTTCCCATCTGAATTACTGGAATACATGTACCCCAAGCTACCTGATGCCAATCTTGACTCCCTATAGTGCATCTAGGATTTCATGGACACAGCCTTGCATCCAAGATCCCATTGTCATGGCACTGGTTGGTTTATTACATTTGACCACCTCATCTCTGTGCTGCTGGGTTTACATCAGTTGCTGGTGGCAATAAACCGATCATTTAGGACCTAGGTTCTGTTTATTTTAAAGAGCATATAATAACCTGCTGTCCAATTTTTCAGCTTCACTCATCTACTGATGGAGGATTAGTGAATGCTGGGAAGTGTTTGATAACCTCTATTAGGCAAACATTTGCCTGATATTCTTTGAGTCTTATGGACTTCACTGCCCCATTGCTTTCAAGTGTACAATACCAAAGCCACCTTTAGGATGTCTGGAAAGAAATACTTTTACCTGTAGACTTACTGACTAGCTCAACATATTTACAATGTATTCTTAGAGCCGGTGCCTAGTTGTATTGCTTACATTTTTTACATTGTTTAGTGGCAAAATGCTACAATTAAACTATAATTGAAACAGTGTTTCTCATGAGGCTTAAGTATGATGCTTCTTTATACTGCAACTATGAAACATAAAGTGAAAGCGGCACATAACTAGTGTGAATCTTGAAACAAGCAGCAAATCTAATAAAACGTCTCTTACAAGGGAACTTAGTCTCTGACAGTCCCTGATGTGGGGGCCATGTCCACCAGCCCTGCTACTAATATATAGTATTCAATGACAGGTCATTGACATTCAAAAACGTACATGCTGATTGGTCAGCCTAACCAGTGTGCCTGTTGTAAATCGAGCATATACCAACAGAAAAAAGTCTGGTCACCCAGACTTTCCTCTATTAATGTATGTTAAGGCTTTCTAGTTTTCTTGAGCTAAGTTGTCAACAGGTACATATGGAGGGCAGAGAAAATACAAGGAAAATCAGGTACATTATGTAAAACTAAAGAAACGTACCTGAGTTTCCTTGTATTTCTGCCTTGTCTTTCTTGTAACTCTAAACTGTCCGGATTTTAAACTCTATTTTTTTTTTTCAAAAAAAAAAAATGACAACAGAGATCTTCCTTTCTAAAGCACTAATATACTGCATAAGTGTAGGACAGTAAATTCCATACGCATGTGCAGTATATCAAGAAAGCGGCAGGATATGAAAAAAGTGGAAGATCACCACAGCACCATTATACAAAGACATTATTTAAGAAAAGTAAGTAATTTCTTTCTTACATAATGTCATTGTATAATAGCAATAACCAACTCCTGGGTGTGTTATATTATAGCAATAACCCACGCCTGAGTGTGGGTAATGCTGGATTTACCCACGGTTGGCGTGGTTTGGTCACGAGGGTGAAGCCGGAGTGGCCAAACAAAGCCAACTGTGGGTAAATCCAGCATTACCCACACCCAGAAGTGGGTTATTGCTATTATACAATGACATTATTTAAGAAATTACTTTTCTTAAATAATGGCATTATATAATGCCTCCTTGCTGCCCTTCCACAGCTGTCTGGTATTCTGTGGCAGTTCTGATGTACTGCGCATGCGTATGCCTACGCAGTACATCAGAACTGTGGGCAAAAGCAATGGAGAAAGCAAGCTCTCCATTGCTTTTTACAAACTGTTTTCGCTATGTTAAATGGGTTTAACATAGCGAGACAGCTTTAAAAAAATAACAGAGAATCTCCGTTGTATTTTTTAAAGCTGCCTCGGTATGTTAAACCCATTTAACATAATGAGACAGTTTTGAAAAAAGCAACGGAGAAAGCAAGATCTCCGTTGCTTTTTACAAACTGTTTCGCTATGTTAAATGGGTTTAACATAGCGAGACAGCTTTAAAAAAAGCAACGGAGAATCTCCGTTGCTTTTTTTAAAGCTGTCTCGGTATGTTAAACCCATTTAACATAGTGAGACAGCTTTGAAAAAAGCAACGGAGAAAGCAAGATCTCCGTTGCTTTTTCAAACTGTCTCGCTATGTTAAAGGAGTTTAGCATAGTGAGACAGCTTTAAAAAAGCAATGGAGAACCTCCGTTGCTTTTTTTAAAGCTGTCTTGGTATGTTAAACTCATTTAACATAGCGAAACAGTGTGAAAAATTAGTTATAGTAATGGAAAAAGTCCGGGCGACCGGACCTTTTTCCATTAGTATAACTCTGATTTACAACGTGCATGCTGACCAATCAGCATGCACGTTTTTGAATATTTAATGGAGGGTCGTTGTATAATGAAGATTTACCCATGGTTGCCTTTGTTTAATCACTTGGGCTAGGCCCTTGTGATTAAACCATACCAAGCATGGGTAAAACTTTAATATACCACACCCAGTCATTGGTTACTGCTATAGTAACTGTGAGATCAGCATACTTCAGACTAAGGAGAATACTTGGAGATAGTGAAACCTTGCACCTAGTATAGTTTATACAGATTATACTTTCAATCCCATTGTTCTAGAATTTTACTTTCAATCCCATTGTTCTGACAACTGTAATAACAGTCCTCTGAATTTCAGTAGGAACCCAGATGGCCTGGCATGACATTGTGCAACACCACATCAAATTTATGAGCAAAAATGGGAAAGGCTTTTTTTTCTGTAACAGGCAAGTCACTTTCAAATTAACACTTAAGGCAAGTCTTAGGAAGCTGATGGTTAAACTAAAGCTTGGTTAAGAGTTGCATATTTCCCACTCTATGTGGAGGAAGTGTTCCTCTGTGCTAGAGCCATAAGTATGTCAAAAGAGAACATACAAACATAGGGTGATGGAAATCCCCATAACCTGAGAAAGAATATAATGTTACATCTGTTACAGACATGCCTCTTTCCTTTCAGCTGAAAGTTAGGGTCATCATTGTGTGTATATATATTGCTCCATACATTTACTGGGAGTGAAAAAAGCCTCAAAAGCATCAAGAACGTGGCATGTTTTAGCCTGAAGAGCAACAATTCAAATCTTGTAGTTGTACCAGAGAATTATGCTTAGAGCTATACCACCATACTGTTAGTGTTGGGGAAATTCAGGAGAATGAAGAGCTTTTCAAGTGTATTGCTCATTTGGGTGTGTGAGTATGTTAGTGGTTATGAAATTACCCTAACACATGCACAAAGTACTGAGGAAATAAAATGATTGTACTTATAGCTAAAACACCTTACAGTCAGACTTGGTGGAAATCTTTCTGTAGAAATGTATAATAAAGAATGACAGAAATGTGACTAAGGTGCCAAGCAGCTTCAAAAATTAGCATTTATCTTCTGTATCACTACACCTAATACGGAATGGCTGGTGGAAGGAATTTAAAGTAATTATTATCCTGGGCTGAACAACTGTACCACTGAATAATTACTTTTCCTCATGAGTTCTGCTCCTGTGGTCTTACCCCTTGACTGTAAGGTTTGAATCTGTGCGGCCACAGTAAGCATCGTATTACTAGATAAAGATTATGTGCTGCCATGGTAAGTATCGTATCACTAGAAAAAGATTCTGTGCGGCCACAGTAAGCATCATATCACTAGATAAAGATTATGTGTGGCCACAGTAAGCATCATATCACTAGCTAAAGATTCTGTGCGGCCACAGTAAGCATCGTATCACTAGACAAAGATTCTGTGTGGCCACAGTAAGCATCATATTACTAGGTAAAGATTCTGTACAGCAGCAGTAAGCATCGTATCACTAGATAAAGATTCTGTGTGGCCACAGTAAGCATTGTATCACTAGGTAAAGATTCTGTGTGGCCACAGTAAGCATTTAATCACTAGGTAAAGATTCTGTGTGGCCACAGTAAGCATTGTATCACTAGGTAAAGATTCTGTGTGGCCCCAGTAAGCATTTAATCACTAGGTAAAGATTCTGTGTGGCTACAGTAAGCATTTAATCACTAGGTAAAGATTTTGTTAATGTGTAGGTGCTGATTAGTAAGAAACTTTCTTTCCCCTGACTGGTCATTTATTTATTTATTGCTGTTGTGTTTTGTTGTGAAAAAAAGGTTTGATATAGCCCACATCTTCAGAGTAGAATGATAGTTTTGGGTGCCCACCTTGTGTGTCAAAGTAAAATTAATTTGGACATTAATATTAGCAAGACTATGGTTGGGCTTCCAAAATGTTTTACAGTGTAGTACCCCAGAGTTCATGTGTGATTATATGCACAAGCATCATGAATATATATATATATATATATATATATATATATATATATATATATATATATATATATATCAAAAATATGTATGCATATACATACCTATATATGTATAAAGAGAAAGAAAGAGAGAAAATCTACCCTATCTGAGCACTGTGGTGAGTCTTCCATGAGTACAAATAAGCAAAATGTAAGTAAATCTAATGCACACTCCATGAGTGCATTAGATAAAGATCTGCACTGTCAGTGTGTTATAAGTCACGTGCATATCACATGCCAGCACCATTCTTGCATCACCTCAGAAAGCTGAGAGCTCATTTGGAGCAGGGAGAACGGAAACAGTTGCACATGCCCTTATCAAATGTACTGCACCTCTTTAATTACTTCAGAAGTTGAAGTGGTGTCATTTTAAGATAATATGGAATTCCAACCTGTGTGGATTGTTACTTACATGTAGCTGAGCATTATTAAGACTCGTATCAAATGACATTGTCATTTTCTGGGCTGTCACAATATCATTCTGATTAGGTTTAATAACTTTTTTTTCTTCAATCTTCAGTGCAGATGTATCATTTCATGACCATTCAAAACCCTTATTATGTGTAATACTTCCTGTCTCCTGCATTGAAATGCATTTATTTTTGTGCCTAGAGTCAGTGCAATAAAGTTTTTAATTGCAGCTAAATTTTTCATGACAAAAGTGATCTTTGACCCTCTTAACTTCAGTCTCACATAACTGAACTTCATTAAGCTGTTTTGCACTCTGTAATTTAGAAAATGTGTATTAAACTCAAACTGCTCTTAAGGCAGTACTGCTGATATTTTAACAAAGTCAACCTGGTTTTTAACTTAACCAATTTTAAACTTATAAAATTCCCAGTGAATGTTCTATTGTTCTATATGAAAGATCAATGAAGACCAACACATAGTCGAGAGAAAACAGTTTCTGTGATCTCAACTGATTGAAATTCATGAACTGCACTAAAAGATTAAAACTAATGGCACATTATTGAAAAAAAAAGGTGTGTGAGTGTGTGTGTGTGTGTGTGTGTGTGTGTGTGTGTGTGTGTGTGTGTGTGTGTGTGTGTGTGTGTGTGTGTGTGTGTGTGTACTTTTTCAAATATACACAGATATGCACATACACACAAACACACATACACACACACACACACACATATATATATATATATATATATATATATATATATATATATATATATATATATATACACCCCTATGAACTAATCACACACTCAGATGAGTGACTCTTAAAAGACTGAGCCAGGAAGGTCGAAAACTCAGAAAATCTTCAGGAACAGGGCTTCTTTTGTGTGAGTATTGCTCCTTTCCCCACTGTGGTGTGATATTGGGAGGTTGTATATAATTAGCAGTTGATGGGGTTGCAACAACAAAAAAAGTTGTTCTTTGTGCTGCTGTTCCGTTGAATTTCCAAGCTTTCAGTCTTGATGGCTTGATCTTGCAACAGTCATTCAACTGAACACAATCCCTACCAAAGACACAACCCACCCCGAAAAAAAACATACCTGTCAGCCTCTTAATATCTGTCTCTATTTTTGGGCCTTTGTCCTCCATCATTTTTGCCTTTCACCATATTTCTTGTATCTGGTGAAAAGCAAAAATAATGGAGGACAAAGGCCCAAAAATAGAGACAGATATTAAATATTGCTTTTATAAAGCTTTAAAGTTGCTAGAATTTCTGAAGGATATAAAATCTGAAATTCAAATGTTTATCATTATTTAGTGACTTCAATCCTCAATGATTTTCCAGAAAATCACACATTTTATGAGGAACGGCCCAAAAATATGAGCCAAAAATCTGAGCGGTTGAGATGTATGACTGGTTGTACAACAGGAAGCAAAGTGAATTCATAACTAATTATGCTGTATTTGACACTTCCCAGCTTTCCTATACCATGATTTGATGAAAGTCACCCATCAAGCCTAGAGAGAAATCTGGACTCGATAATCCCACTATTCGAGAAAATTTATGGTAAATATATAAGCTGCACAAATATTGATGTAAATACATCAACACTGAAAGTATGAAAGAAAACTAAACTCCTAAAAAATTGTAAAACCAAGCAATCAAAAAAGGAAACAGATATTTTCCTTTAATGATCATTAAATACAAACCCTAACAGTACTGACAGACCAAATGTATCTGAATACTGATATAGCTAGGGAAAGCCATTTCATAAATTAATGTGTGGGGTTAGGATTAGGGTTAGCATGCATGAGTAAAGTGAGGTGGGGAGGAAAGTAGAGAAATTCTTAACTCCATTCTTCTCCCTCCCTAATTCTGACCATACACATTTTTCCTGATAATACCACTGCACGAGACACTTGGACACATGCGTGCACCATCAAACATGCACAATGCATCTTATACCCTAAGATAACCTCTACTCTAAACTTAACCAGCAAACATTCTCACATACACACAGACGCATCTTTTACCACACTGTCAAACAGATAGCCTTCAGCAAAGTCACTTGAACACACAACATACCATACATACGCACAGACAACTACAGAGACACAGATAGGTACAGACACACACACACACACACACACACACACACACACACACACACACACACACACACACATATATATATATATATATATGGAGTCACTTCATTATCTCGAAATACTGAAATATCGAATTTCAGTATCTCGAGACCATGAAGTTGAAAGTCCATATCACCAAAACCAGATAACCACGACACCCAAAACCGTGAAACCACAAAACCACGAAAGCACACACCACAGAGTACACAACAGATACAAACACAAATACCACCCGTCACTTTCAAAAAAGCAACACAATACACATGCACACAACTAAACACACACACCTACCCTTACTATATGCAGGGGGGCAAGCCCCCCTGCACCTCCCATGTGGCGGGCTGTGCCCTTCAACTCCCCTACTTAAATATTCTAACTCCAAGGTCGCACTACATACACACACAGACACACACCCACACATGAAACACCATCACACACACACCACAGTCCCTGCCCAAAACCCTTAAACAGAAACACTTACCTGAATCCATGCACACAGCGCAACACCAGAACCACTAATTCAACATCTCCAACATGCGAGATTTTGAATTTTGCACTTTTGGTCTTTCAAGGTTTTCGACTTTCCACTTAATAGGCTTGAGATTCTGAAATAAAATATTTCAGGATTTCCAGCTTATAATGTGAATATATATATATATATATATATATATATATATATATATATATATATATATATGGATTCCTATTACAAGAATGAAAGTTCACAACATTGAACCTCTAATAGGAAGCCTCACTTATGTGAAAGTTCACTTTAACGAAAGTGAACTTCCACGAAAGTGCACTTCACTGAATGTACTGCAGCACAGTGGAGGACATCAAAAAACAAGCTATGTCCTCCACTATGGTGCGATACTCATGGACCTTAGGTTTAGGGCACGGGTTAGGGTAAGGGGATAGTTAGTAAAGCTATCCCCTTACCCTAACCCATGCCCTAACCGTAAGGTCCGTGACTACTGCACCATAGTGGAGGACATTGCTATGTCCTTCACTGTGCTGCAGTCATCACGGACCTTAGGGTTAGGGCACGGGTCATGGTAAGGGGATAGCCCTATGGGCTATCTGCTTACCATGACCCGTGCCCTAACCCTAAGGTCCGTGAGTACTGCACGGAAGTTCAGTACAATGCCTGTTCGTTGTACTGAACTTCGCATAAGTGCACTTTCGATTAAGTGCACTTTCGCTGCAGTGTGCATTCCATACACTATTTCGAAGTAGTGAACCTTCGATCTAGTGTATGGAATCCATATATATATATATATATATATATATATATATATATATATATATATTCTTTTTTATTTATTTTTCTTTGTTGACTTTGAATGTCTGACTGGGCAAAGCCCATTGTCAGCAGAGGTATGGGGAGAAAAGCTCTGTCACATTACATTTATATTGACAAGTGAATTTTAGACAAAAAACAACAGTTACATTTTTAAGAAAAATAAACATAATTACAATACAGATATAAACAATACAGTATTTGCATCAATATGTATAAATCTATACTCTTCTGGTAACTCTAAAATCTTGCAGGAAGCAAATTGATTTATACTGTAAAAGGAAAAATACTGTTGTAAAGAAGTTTAGTGTTTTTACATTTTCAGTACAGAAAGATTTGTAAACAGTTCAAGAGATATAATGAAGAGAATTGTTGAGAATTAAGGAATGAAATTATGTAGAGGGGAAATGTTAGTATTATATAGGAAAATAGTGGTAATAACATATGAGTGACAGACTGCTTGTTAGTAGCCTGATTAAATTGTAATTGTTATTCTAAGCCTCTTAGTTTTGGTTTAAGGACATAGGCTTCAGGCCAGTTATTTTACATTAAGAAGGTTTGTGGTCTACAGTCTTGTGGGTAGAGAGGGTACCCTGTGCCTCTTTGAGCTGAGAGATTGCTGGGTGAAGGCTTATTGTGCCTGTTGTTCTAAGTGTCTTTTTCCAGTTTAAGGACTTGGGGTCCAAACCAGCTTTTTTACATTAGGAAGATTTGTGGTCTAATGTCTTGTGGCAGAAGAGGATAGCCTACACCCTTCTAAGCTGGGAACTGCTGGTTGAAGGCTCATTGTGTCTGTTATTCTGAAAGTGTCTTAGTTCTGGTTTAAGCACTTGGTCTCCAAACTCAAACTTATTGTGTCTGTTGTTCTGTCATTGTTCCAGTTTAAGCACTTGGGCTCCAAACCAGTTATTTTACATTAGGAAGGTTTGTGGTATAAACTCTTGAGGCAGGAGATGATAGCCAACAGCCTTCTAAGCTAGGAATTTCTGGTTGAAGGCTCATTGTGTCTGTTATTTTGAAAGTGTCTTAGTTCTGGTTTAAGGATTTGGGCTTCAGGCCAGATATTTTACATTAAAAGGTTTGTGATCTACAATCTTGTGGGAGGAGAGTGTGGCCTAAACCCTTCCAAGCTGGTAATTGCTGATGAAGGCTTATTGTACCTTTATTCTAAGTGTCTTTATTGTGGTATTACTCACTTAGGTTCCAAACCAGTTACTTTACACTAGGAAGATTTGTGGTCTAAACTCTTGTGGCAGGAGAGTCTAGCCTATACTAAGCTGGAAATTGCTGGTTGAAGGTCTATTGTGTCTGTTATCATGAAGTGTCTTAGTTCTGACTTAAGAACTTGGGCTCCAAAACCAGTTGTTTTACAATAGGAGGGTTTGTGATTTAGACTCTTGTGGCAAGATGGTGTGGCCTATACCCTTTTAAGCTGGGAATTACTGGTGAATTGCTACTTTATCTAAACTGTTTTGCTGTTGTTACTGTGATGTTATGCACTTTGAATTTCTAGTACTTCTGTATTTTATAGCATAGGCCAGATTCAGGCTTGCTGAATCTAGACTGTTTGGTATCACTTGAGCATTAAAAGCAGATCTTCACTGAGATACTGAAAGATCTGAGGCATCTGTTGCTTCCAACTAACTATAAGTGCCTGTTTTTGCTCTTCTATTGCAGTTTTTATTTGTATTTGCATTTTACTGTCTGTTTGAAATGCCTGAACTGCTTTTTGCCACATTTTACTGTATACTGCACTACTTCAGCTATAGCATAGCCCAGTTCCAGGTTTGCTGCTTTTGAATCTGTTTTGTAACTTCTGAGCATCAAATTCAAGCCATCCTTGTAGGTGAAGGCCCTTCTGCACCCTTGTGAGAGGAGAGTGCTGTCTGGGTCCCATCTAATCAAGGGTGATTGGAATAAAGCTCAGGGAGTATAGAGCTCAGTAACCTTTTTTCTTGACCATATAACTTTAAATAACACTATGGACAGACAATTTGCCACAGTTTCTCCAGCCAACTTGGTCAATATGGGCATCCTGAGACAGTGTAGCAACTGCCTCATGTTCACTAACAACCCTCTATTCTTACTCCACACAAACTCAACCTGTGATAGATGCAACTATATTAAGAACCTTGAATCCATGATCTCTCACACACCAGTCAGTACATATGACAATGAGGGGGTTGTCAGCATGCACACCTCACCGCCTACTCCACCCAAACACACATCACACATACCTACATATGCGGATGTCCTCATCAGAAATGTATTTAAATACCAGAGACCTACCAAATGCAAACACAAGCACGCTACACATAATACTTCCTCTGCTGAACAGAATACACATAATAGTTCATGCACCAGTGTCTCACCTGTCAAGCCCTTAAGGCAAAACACAAAACCAAACATATTAGTCATAGGTGGTTCCATCATGAGACACACAGATGTCCATCTCACCAAGCTGGATAAGGAAAAGGTCATGGTCAGCTGTCTGTCAGGTGTTAGGATCTGCCATATCATATATGCCCTTGAATCTCTCAACAGCAGGTACTGTTATGACTCTATCATAGTCCATGTTGGTGTGAAGGACTTGACATGTACCTCTCTGGACTATATGAACAGAGACATAACTGAGCTCTCAGATTATGTGTCTCATACAGGTATGTCCCTAGCCTTAAGCAGCATTTTAACTTTACCTAGGATGATGCCTCACTACAAACAGAAAATGATTGACTTCAATAATTGGTTTAGTTTCTGGTGTCATTCTAAGGGGGATCCAGTATCTATCAGCCTGGGATAACATGACTGACAGTCCTTGATGCTTTGCCAGAGATGGCCTTCATCTGTCACCCTGGAGTTTCGGCCACTGGCTAAGGCTCTTGCCACCCCCATATTTCCTTTTTTTTGACAGTGTCTCAAGGACAAAATTCCCAAGTAAAAACTCCATCTAAAACAACTTCAAGTTTCCATCTAAAAACAACCTCAAGTTTATGCTGCTAAATGCTAGGAGTCTTAACATGAAACTGCACTTACTGGAAGCAGTCCTCACCTTGGAAGACACAGACATTTGTGCAGTCACAGGGACCTGGTTCAAAGCTGTGGCGAGCACCCCAGTCTATTGGGTTACACCTCCTTCCACACATCCAGACCATAAACTGAAGGTGTGAAAACTAAAGGAGACAGTGTGTCATTATTCATTAAAGATAAATACACCTCCAGATTGGTTAAACAGTATGATTTCCTGGAAAAACATCAGGTCCAATTAACTGTCGGTAGGACACCTATTCAAGTCATTGCCAGCTACAGGACACCTTCTATGAATCAGGACACCCACTCTAACTATTTGGATATACTTGAGTCTATCAAGATACATCTGAACACTATTGTTTTGGGCAACTATAACTAACCATCCATCATACCTCTCAACCTGGAAACATCAAAAATCTGGACAAGGCCCATGAAAAATAGGTACAAATCTGTACGCTGATTACCATCTAATTTGCATACATAATTATGTAACCCCACCCACTCCAATGGAATTGTGGGATACCAACTTTCAAACGCAAATTGAAGAACAGACAACCAAAACATGGCACCAGAGTCCCCCTGCAGCCATTCTGGTGTCCTGTTACCTGGCTATTTTGCCCCATTTACCATAAACACTATTAATGTATGCATACTGCTTTACTTCTACAATGATTTGAATTCTATTTTTACATTTTACAGCACAACAATGCAGAAACAATAAAAGACATCTGGTAAACAAAGCAATACTGTCTCACAATGAAAATAGGCTTGACATTAAACTTTGCCTTTCAAACTCACATTCATTGAAACAGCATTGAAACCCACACACACCACATCCAAAGAAAATGCATCTGGCCAGTGGTGGATAAAGATTACCTTTGGGCTGTTTTCAAATCATTGGCCCCTTGCACATAAAACAAGAACCATACATGTGTTCTTTTCTTTATACACTTTCATGACTTTATTAAATTATATTCCTTGTATAATACAACACACACTAGACATGAAGTACAGGAGACGAGGTCAAATTCCCAACTGCCCCATAAATTTGTCTGGTTAAGTGACTTGCTGACAGTACATGAATGAAGGTGGAAAGATTCAAACCCAGTTCCCTTGGCACAGAAAGCAACTCATTAAAAAGTCAGAGCATTAGTCTTATGCACAAACTGACCAGTTTCATTCTGTGTTTTTAGTCAATTTTTATGTTTTTATTTTTAGGATGTGCCTAAGGTATTTCAGTTTAAATAAGACAAATGTCCTTCCACACCATCTATTAGTCATCCACATGATGTATTTGCATGTCACTGTACTCCAGAAATGTGTCTTATGAAATATCTCTATATATTTGTGTTCAAATTTGTACATAAAAAGATCAGCAAGAATGAAATAAAACTTTTCATCCACTGGCATGAATTTGATATGTAAATAATAATCACAGCTGTTATAAAAAAGAAAATTCCTGGAAAAATGGATAGATGCATGCACTAAAACTAAAGTTCCTACTAAATGGACTCAACACCACTCTGGCCTGGAATTTTGGTATAAAAGCAATCCATATGCACAGTGACCTGGATCACCCAGAAACAATGTGTAATTCATCCACCAGATTTAAAATGCCAGTAGCATTCTTACAGCTTTCCTGTATATTGAATAAATATTTCTTCAAAAGTGTATGAAATTCTTAGAAAGGATTAGTAAGTGAATTACTGCAATGTGCCATAGGGTGTGTCAGGAGTGGGATATTGTGAGGTATTATTTACTTTAGGCAGTGCAAGAAATAAGCCATCTCTTGGCAGATCACAGAAAGCTGTCAGTGTTCCTTTTCTAAGCTGACAACTTGGGCCCATTCCAAAAATACATCAGACCTTACTTAGATGTGTGTATATCATCATTCAACAAAGGGACATAATTGCTGATATATTATTTAGTTGTTTTAGAACCTCTTTATGAAAGACAAGATAATCCTAAATTACAAATGCCACCCTGTCAGATGAACAAATACTAATAATTTATTATCACAGATGTCACTCTAAGTGCTTACGTTTCATGAAATGTTATGTTATGATCCTCAGGATGGAACAGCCTCTGCTGACTGTTATACATATGCTTCAAAACACCCAAAGCAACATAATAATATGGACTCTAAATGTGGGAAAAAAAGACCTAAATTCAAAGTTTGAACATAGATAAATAAAATTCCAATTGCTATCCATGTATTGTTCAGTCTTAGGAAAATATATATTTTTTTAAATTGCTGCCCAATGAATTCTCTAATATCATTTATCGTATTCATTTAATTAGTGTGTCTGTAGTGATCAAAGGTTTACCATTATGTAACATATGTTTTTAACCACAGCAGCAACACTCTGTAAAAGAAATATTGATATCGGTATCAATTATTCTTCGGACCATTCTGTTTCAGCAGGAGAGCAGACTGAGTTTTTATTTTCTTCCCCTCTTCAGTTTTCCCTGTTGTGGCATTTTACTGCCACTCGAGTTTAAATTGGAACTTACAGCTGCTTTATGTGGTTAGAAGTAAATGCTCCTTCAAATGGTCCCAAGAACTAGATCAAAATATTGTATTCAGCACTGTCAGTAAGCATGTCAGCATCAGCATCACTCTTAAGAGATAAAACTGCATTTTTATAGGTATTTTAGAATGTAGCAAATATATCACTTTCAGGAGATCCTCCATTATATTATAGAGATCGCTATTTTAAAACGAACACATTTTCACTTACATTTTCTATGAACTGACTCAGGAAACCACATGTGCAGTGATGGTTGTCCTAAGGATGCCAAACAGGAGCTTCTGTGTTCTGTGTCCTGGCTGGCGAACTTTGCTGCCATTACTCCTGGTGAACTGCTCTTCTTCTGTTTTAATCCTGGCTCTAACTGCTCAGTGAGCCGGAAATGTTCCTTGCCGCCATAAATCCCAGCTCTCTAACTGCTTGAATTCCCGCCGTTTCAGCCAGCCGGAAATGATGATGTGAGCTCCTTGAGCTCAATTCCGACTGGCTGGTAGCCTGGCGGAGCTGACGTCATTGCGC